>NW_028182140.1:0-238278 GCF_964271855.1 Acomys minous
GAGAAAAGTCCATTACTGTGCCCTTTCACCGTTCAGCAAATACATGTGTAGAAGCACAGCACTAGCAGAAACGACCGTTTCTCGACGTTTTCTAACTCAGGGAACAAGTTGCACACTTCTGAGATGCATTTGGGCAACTTTGTCAGAAATGAGTTTTTTGCCTAAAGTGACATGCTTATTTGCCCAGAAGTACAGATTCTGAGTATGTAACTGGGCTTGATGAAATCAGCATTTCTCTTGCTTCCCTGTTCGTAGGGAAGCTCAGTTTTAGTCACAGTAGCTCCCAGAAGTGTCTCCTCAGTGTGTTCCCATTTCCTTAGAAACAGTGTATTTGCTGGGAGAAAAGTGCATTACTGTGCGCTTTCACCGTTCAGCAAGTACATGTGTAGAAGCACAGCTCTAACAGATACGACCATTTCTCAACGTTTTCTAACTCAGAGACAAGTTGCACACTTCTGAGATGCATTTGGGCAACTTTGTCAGAAATGAGTTTTTTGCTTAAAGTGACATGCCTATTTGCGCAGTAGTACTGATTCTGAGTATGTAACTGGGCTTGATGAAATCAGCATTTCTCTTGCTTCCCTGAGCGTAGGGAAGCTCAGTTTTAGTCACAGTAGCTCCCAGAAGTGTCTCCTCAGTGTGTTCCCATTTCCTTAGAAACAGTGTATTTGCTGGGAGAAAAGTGCATTACTGTGCGCTTTCACCGTTCAGCAAATATATGTGTAGAAGCACAGCGCTATCAGAAACGACGGTTTCTCGACGTTTTCTAACTCAGGGAAGAAGTTGCACACTTCTGAGATGCATTTGGGCAACTTTGTCAGAAATGAGTTTTTTGCCTAAAGAGACATGCCTATTTGCGCAGTAGTACAGATTCTGAGTATGTAACTGGGCTTGATGAAATCAGCATTTCTCTTGCTTCCCTGTGCGTAGGGAAGCTCAGTTTTAGTCACTGTAGCTCCCACAAGTGTCTCCTCAGTGTGTTCCCATTTCCTTAGAAACAGTGTATTTGCTGGGAGAAAAGTAGATTACTGTGCGCTTTCACCGTTCAGCAAATACATGTGTAGAAGCACAGCGCTAGCAGAAACAACCGTTTCTCGACGTTTTCTAACACAGGGAACAAGTTGCACACTTCTGAGATGCATTTGGGCAACTTTGTCAGAAATGAGTTTTTTGCCTAAAGAGACATGCCTATTTGCACAGTAGTACAGATTCTGAGTATGTAACTGGGCTTGATGAAATCAGCATTTCTCTTGCTTCCCTGTGCGTAGGGAAGCTCAGTTTTAGTCACAGTAGCTCCCACAAGTGTCTCCTCAGTGTGTTCCTTTTTCCTTAGAAACAGTGTATTTGCTGGGAGAAAAGTGCATTACTGTGCGCTTTCACCGTTCAGCAAGTACATGTGTAGAAGCACAGAACTAGCAGATACGACCGTTTCTCGCCGTTTTCTAACTCAAGGAACAAGTTGCACACTTCTCAGATGCATTTGGGCAAGTTTGTCAGAAATGAGTTTTTTGCCTAAAGAGACATGCCTATTTGCGCAGTAGTACAGATTCTGAGTATGTAACTGGGCTTGATGAAATCAGCATTTCTCTTGCTTCCCTGTGCGTAGGGAAGCTCAGTTTTAGTCACTGTAGCTCCCACAAGTGTGTCCTCAGTGTGTTCCCATTTCCTTAGAAACAGTGTATTTGCTGGGAGAAAAGTGCATTACTGTGCGCTTTCACCGTTCAGCAAATATATGTGTAGAAGCACAGCGCTAGCAAAAACGACCGTTTCTCGACGTTTTCTAACTCAGGGAACAAGTTGCACACTTCTGAGATGCATTTGGGCAACTTTGTCATAAATGTGTTTTTTGCCTAAAGAGACATGTCTATTTGCACAGTAGTACAGATTCTGAGTATGTAACTGGGCTTGATGAAATCAGCATTTCTCTTGCTTCCCTGTGCGTAAGGAAGCTCAGTTTTAGTCACTGTAGCTCCCACAAGTGTCTCCTCAGTGTGTTCCCATTTCCTTAGAAACAGTGTATTTGCTGGGAGAAAAGTGCATTACTGTGCGCTTTCACCGTTCAGCAAATACATGTGTAGAAGCACAGCGCTAGCAGAAACGACCGTTTCTCGACGTTTTCTAACTCAGGGAACAAGTTGCACACTTCTGAGATGCATTTGGGCAACTTTGTCAGAAATGAGTTTTTTGCCTACAGAGACATGCCTATTTGCGCAGTAGTACAGATTCTGAGTATGTAACTGGGCTTGATGAAATCAGCATTTCTCTTGCTTCCCTGTGCGTAGGGAAGCTCAGTTTTAGTCACTGTAGATCCCACAAGTGTCTCCTCAGTGTGTTCCCATTTCCTTAGAAACAGTGTATTTGCCGTGAGAAAAGTGCATTACTGTGCGCTTTCACTGTTCAGCAAATACATGTGTAGAAGCACAGCGCTAGCAGATACGACCGTTTCTCGACGTTTTCTAACTCAAGGAACAAGTTGCACACTTCTCAGATGCATTTGGGCAAGTTTGTCAGAAATGAGTTTTTTGCCTAAAGAGACATGCCTATTTGCGCAGTAGTACAGATTCTAAGTATGTAACTGGGCTTGATGAAATCAGCATTTCTCTTGCTTCCCTGTGCGTAGGGAAGCTCAGTTTTAGTCACAGTAGCTCCCACAAGTGTCTCCTCAGTGTGTTCCCATTTCCTTAGAAACAGTGTTTTTGCAGGGAGAAAAGTGCATTACTGTGCGCTTTCACCGTTCAGCAAATACATGTGTAGAAGCACAGCGCTAGCAGAAAAGACCATTTCTCGACGTTTTCTAACTCAGGACACAAGTTGCACACTTCTGAGATGCATTTGGGCAACTTTGTCAGAAATGAGTTTTTTGCCTACAGAGACATGCCTATTTGCGCAGTAGTACAGATTCTGAGTATGTAAATGGGCTTGATGAAATCAGCATTTCTCTTGCTTCCCTGTGCGTAGGGAAGCTCAGTTTTAGTCACAGTAGCTCCCACAAGTGTCTCCTCAGTCTGTTCCCATTTCCTTAGAAACAGTGTATTTGCTGGGAGAAAAGTGCATTACTGTGCGCTTTCACCGTTCAGCAAATACATGTGTAGAAGCACAGCGCTAGCAGATACGACCGTTTCTCGACGTTTTCTAACTCAAGGAACAAGTTGCACACTTCTCAGATGCATTTGGGCAAGTTTGTCAGAAATGAGTTTTTTGCCTAAAGAGACATGCCTATTTGCGCAGTAGTACAGATTCTAAGTATGTAACTGGGCTTGATGAAATCAGCATTTCTCTTGCTTCCCTGTGCGTAGGGAAGCTCAGTTTTAGTCACAGTAGCTCCCACAAGTGTCTCCTCAGTGTGTTCCCATTTCCTTAGAAACAGTGTATTTGCTGGGAGAAAAGTGCATTACTGTGCGCTTTCACCGTTCAGCAAGTACATGTGTAGAAGCACACCGCCAGCAGAACAGACCGTTTCTCGACGTTTTCTAACTCACGGAACAAGTCGCACACTTCTGAGATGCATTTGGGCAACTTTGTCAGAAATGAGTTTTTTGCCTAAAGAGACATGCCTATTTGCGCAGTAGTACAGATTCTAAGTATGTAACTGGGCTTGATGAAATCAGCATTTCTCTTGCTTCTCTGTGTGTAGGGAAGCTCAGTTTTAGTCACAGTAGCTCCCACAAGTGTCTCCTCAGTGTGTTCCCATTTCCTTAGAAACAGTGTATTTGCTGGGAGAAAAGTGCATTACTGTGCGCTTTCACCGTTCAGCAAATACATGTGTAGAAGCATGGCGCTAGCAGAAACGACCGTTTCTCGACGTTTTCTAACTCAGGGAACAAGTTGCACACTTCTGAGATGCATTTGGGCAACTTTGTCAGAAATGAGTTTTTTGCCTAAAGAGACATGCCTATTTGCGCAGTAGTACAGATTCTGAGTATGTAACTGGGCTTGATGAAATCTGCATTTCTCTTGCTTCCCTGTGCGTAGGGAAGCTCAGTTTTAGTCACTGTAGCTCCCACAAGTGTGTCCTCAGTGTGTTCCCATTTCCTTAGAAACAGTGTATTTGCTGGGAGAAAAGTGCATTACTGTGCGCTTTCACCGTTCAGCAAATATATGTGTAGAAGCACAGCGCTAGCAGAAACGACCGTTTCTCGACGTTTTCTAACTCAGGGAACAAGTTGCACACTTCTGAGATGCATTTGGGCAACTTTGTCATAAAAGAGTTTTTTGCCTAAAGAGACATGCCTATTTGCACAGTAGTACAGATTCTGAGTATGTAACTGGGCTTGATGAAATCAGCATTTCTCTTGCTTCCCTGTGCGTAAGGAAGCTCAGTTTTAGTCACTGTAGCTCCCACAAGTGTCTCCTCAGTGTGTTCCCATTTCCTTAGAAACAGTGTATTTGCTGGGAGAAAAGTGCATTACTGTGCGCTTTCACCGTTCAGCAAATACATGTGTAGAAGCACAGCGCTAGCAGAAACGACCGTTTCTCGACGTTTTCTAACTCAGGGAACAAGTTGCACACTTCTGAGATGCATTTGGGCAACTTTGTCAGAAATGAGTTTTTTGCCTAAAGAGACATGCCTATTTGCGCAGTAGTACAGATTCTGAGTATGTAACTGGGCTTGATGAAATCAGCATTTCTCTTGCTTCCCTGTGCGTAGGGAAGCTCAGTTTTAGTCACAGTAGCTCCCACAAGTGTCTCCTCAGTGTGTTCCCATTTCCTTAGAAACAGTGTATTTGCCGTGAGAAAAGTGCATTACTGTGCGCTTTCACCGTTCAGCAAATACATGTGAAGAAGCACAGCGCTAGCAGATACGACCGTTTCTCGACGTTTTCTAACTCAAGGAACAAGTTGCACACTTCTCAGATGCATTTGGGCAAGTTTGTCAGAAATGAGTTTTTTGCCTAAAGAGACATGCCTATTTGCGCAGTAGTACAGATTCTGAGTATGTAACTGGGCTTGATGAAATCAGCATTTCTCTTGCTTCCCTGTGCGTAGGGAAGCTCAGTTTTAGTCACAGTAGCTCCCACAAGTGTCTCCTCAGTGTGTTCCCATTTCCTTAGAAACAGTGTATTTGCTGGGAGAAAAGTGCATTACTGTGCGCTTTCACCGTTCAGCAAGTACATGTGTAGAAGCACAGCGCCAGCAGAACAGACCGTTTCTCGACGTTTTCTAACTCACGGAACAAGTTGCACACTTCTGAGATGCATTTGGGCAACTTTGTCAGAAATGAGTTTTTTGCCTAAAGAGACATGCCTATTTGCGCAGTAGTACAGATTCTAAGTATGTAACTGGGCTTGATGAAATCAGCATTTCTCTTGCTTCTCTGTGTGTAGGGAAGCTCAGTTTTAGTCACAGTAGCTCCCACAAGTGTCTCCTCAGTGTGTTCCCATTTCCTTAGAAACAGTGTATTTGCTGGGAGAAAAGTGCATTACTGTGCGCTTTCACCGTTCAGCAAATACATGTGTAGAAGCATGGCGCTAGCAGAAACGACCGTTTCTCGACGTTTTCTAACTCAGGGAACAAGTTGCACACTTCTGAGATGCATTTGGGCAACTTTGTCAGAAATGAGTTTTTTGCCTAAAGAGACATGCCTATTTGCGCAGTAGTACAGATTCTGAGTATGTAACTGGGCTTGATGAAATCAGCATTTCTCTTGCTTCCCTGTGCGTAGGGAAGCTCAGTTTTAGTCACTGTAGCTCCCACAAGTGTCTCCTCAGTGTGTTCCCATTTCCTTAGAAACAGTGTATTTGCCGTGAGAAAAGTGCATTACTGTGCGCTTTCACCGTTCAGCAAATACATGTGAAGAAGCACAGCGCTAGCAGATACGACCGTTTCTCGACGTTTTCTAACTCAAGGAACAAGTTGCACACTTCTCAGATGCATTTGGGCAAGTTTGTCAGAAATGAGTTTTTTGCCTAAAGAGACATGCCTATTTGCGCAGTAGTACAGATTCTGAGTATGTAACTGGGCTTGATGAAATCAGCATTTCTCTTGCTTCCCTGTGCGTAGGGAAGCTCAGTTTTAGTCACAGTAGCTCCCACAAGTGTCTCCTCAGTGTGTTCCCATTTCCTTAGAAACAGTGTTTTTGCAGGGAGAAAAGTGCATTACTGTGCGCTTTCACCGTTCAGCAAATACATGTGTAGAAGCACAGCGCTAGCAGAAAAGACCGTTTCTCGACGTTTTCTAACTCAGGACACAAGTTGCACACTTCTGAGATGCATTTGGGCAACTTTGTCAGAAATGAGTTTTTTGCCTACAGAGACATGCCTATTTGCGCAGTAGTACAGATTCTGAGTATGTAACTGGGCTTGATGAAATCAGCATTTCTCTTGCTTCCCTGTGCGTAGGGAACCTCAGTTTTAGTCACTGTAGCTCCCACAAGTGTGTCCTCAGTGTGTTCCCATTTCCTTAGAAACAGTGTATTTGCTGGGAGAAAAGTGCATTACTGTGCGCTTTCACCGTTCAGCAAATATATGTGTAGAAGCACAGCGCTAGCAAAAACGACCGTTTCTCGACGTTTTCTAACTCAGGGAACAAGTTGCACACTTCTGAGATGCATTTGGGCAACTTTGTCAGAAATGAGTTTTTTGCCTAAAGAGACATGCCTATTTGCGCAGTAGTACAGATTCTGAGTATGTAACTGGGCTTGATGAAATCAGCATTTCTCTTGCTTCCCTGTGCGTAGGGAAGCTCAGTTTTAGTCACAGTAGCTCCCACAAGTGTCTCCTCAGTGTGTTCCCATTTCCTTAGAAACAGTGTATTTGCCGTGAGAAAAGTGCATTACTGTGCGCTTTCACCGTTCAGCAAATACATGTGTCGAAGCACAGCGCTAGCAGATACGACCGTTTCTCGACGTTTTCTAACTCAAGGAACAAGTTGCACACTTCTCAGATGCATTTGGGCAAGTTTGTCAGAAATGAGTTTTTTGCCTAAAGAGACATGCCTATTTGCGCAGTAGTACAGATTCTGAGTATGTAACTGGGCTTGATGAAATCAGCATTTCTCTTGCTTCCCTGTGCGTAGGGAAGCTCAGTTTTAGTCACAGTAGCTCCCACAAGTGTCTCCTCAGTGTGTTCCCATTTCCTTAGAAACAGTGTATTTGCTGGGAGAAAAGTGCATTACTGTGCGCTTTCACCGTTCAGCAAGTACATGTGTAGAAGCACAGCGCCAGCAGAACAGACCGTTTCTCGACGTTTTCTAACTCACGGAACAAGTTGCACACTTCTGAGATGCATTTGGGCAACTTTGTCAGAAATGAGTTTTTTGCCTAAAGAGACATGCCTATTTGCGCAGTAGTACAGATTCTAAGTATGTAACTGGGCTTGATGAAATCAGCATTTCTCTTGCTTCTCTGTGTGTAGGGAAGCTCAGTTTTAGTCACAGTAGCTCCCACAAGTGTCTCCTCAGTGTGTTCCCATTTCCTTAGAAACAGTGTATTTGCTGGGAGAAAAGTGCATTACTGTGCGCTTTCACCGTTCAGCAAATACATGTGTAGAAGCATGGCGCTAGCAGAAACGACCGTTTCTCGACGTTTTCTAACTCAGGGAACAAGTTGCACACTTCTGAGATGCATTTGGGCAACTTTGTCAGAAATGAGTTTTTTGCCTAAAGAGACATGCCTATTTGCGCAGTAGTACAGATTCTGAGTATGTAACTGGGCTTGATGAAATCAGCATTTCTCTTGCTTCCCTGTGCGTAGGGAAGCTCAGTTTTAGTCACTGTAGCTCCCACAAGTGTGTCCTCAGTGTGTTCCCATTTCCTTAGAAACAGTGTATTTGCTGGGAGAAAAGTGCATTACTGTGCGCTTTCACCGTTCAGCAAATATATGTGTAGAAGCACAGCGCTAGCAAAAACGACCGTTTCTCGACGTTTTCTAACTCAGGGAACAAGTTGCACACTTCTGAGATGCATTTGGGCAACTTTGTCATAAAAGAGTTTTTTGCCTAAAGAGACATGCCTATTTGCACAGTAGTACAGATTCTGAGTATGTAACTGGGCTTGATGAAATCAGCATTTCTCTTGCTTCCCTGTGCGTAAGGAAGCTCAGTTTTAGTCACTGTAGCTCCCACAAGTGTCTCCTCAGTGTGTTCCCATTTCCTTAGAAACAGTGTATTTGCTGGGAGAAAAGTGCATTACTGTGCGCTTTCACCGTTCAGCAAATACATGTGTAGAAGCACAGCGCTAGCAGAAACGACCGTTTCTCGACGTTTTCTAACTCAGGGAACAAGTTGCACACTTCTGAGATGCATTTGGGCAACTTTGTCAGAAATGAGTTTTTTGCCTAAAGAGACATGCCTATTTGCGCAGTAGTACAGATTCTGAGTATGTAACTGGGCTTGATGAAATCAGCATTTCTCTTGCTTCCCTGTGCGTAGGGAAGCTCAGTTTTAGTCACAGTAGCTCCCACAAGTGTCTCCTCAGTGTGTTCCCATTTCCTTAGAAACAGTGTATTTGCCGTGAGAAAAGTGCATTACTGTGCGCTTTCACCGTTCAGCAAATACATGTGAAGAAGCACAGCGCTAGCAGATACGACCGTTTCTCGACGTTTTCTAACTCAAGGAACAAGTTGCACACTTCTCAGATGCATTTGGGCAAGTTTGTCAGAAATGAGTTTTTTGCCTAAAGAGACATGCCTATTTGCGCAGTAGTACAGATTCTGAGTATGTAACTGGGCTTGATGAAATCAGCATTTCTCTTGCTTCCCTGTGCGTAGGGAAGCTCAGTTTTAGTCACAGTAGCTCCCACAAGTGTCTCCTCAGTGTGTTCCCATTTCCTTAGAAACAGTGTTTTTGCAGGGAGAAAAGTGCATTACTGTGCGCTTTCACCGTTCAGCAAATACATGTGTAGAAGCACAGCGCTAGCAGAAAAGACCGTTTCTCGACGTTTTCTAACTCAGGACACAAGTTGCACACTTCTGAGATGCATTTGGGCAACTTTGTCAGAAATGAGTTTTTTGCCTACAGAGACATGCCTATTTGCGCAGTAGTACAGATTCTGAGTATGTAACTGGGCTTGATGAAATCAGCATTTCTCTTGCTTCCCTGTGCGTAGGGAACCTCAGTTTTAGTCACTGTAGCTCCCACAAGTGTGTCCTCAGTGTGTTCCCATTTCCTTAGAAACAGTGTATTTGCTGGGAGAAAAGTGCATTACTGTGCGCTTTCACCGTTCAGCAAATATATGTGTAGAAGCACAGCGCTAGCAAAAACGACCGTTTCTCGACGTTTTCTAACTCAGGGAACAAGTTGCACACTTCTGAGATGCATTTGGGCAACTTTGTCATAAATGAGTTTTTTGCCTAAAGAGACATGCCTATTTGCACAGTAGTACAGATTCTGTGTATGTAACTGGGCTTGATGAAATCAGCATTTCTCTTGCTTCCCTGTGCGTAAGGAAGCTCAGTTTTAGTCACTGTAGCTCCCACAAGTGTCTCCTCAGTGTGTTCCCATTTCCTTAGAAACAGTGTATTTGCTGGGAGAAAAGTGCATTACTGTGCGCTTTCACCGTTCAGCAAATACATGTGTAGAAGCATGGCGCTAGCAGAAACGACCGTTTCTCGTCGTTTTCTAACTCAGGGAACAAGTTGCACACTTCTGAGATGCATTTGGGCAACTTTGTCAGAAATGAGTTTTTTGCCTACAGAGACATGCCTATTTGCGCAGTAGTACAGATTCTGAGTATGTAACTGGGCTTGATGAAATCAGCATTTCTCTTGCTTCCCTGTGCGTAGGGAAGCTCAGTTTTAGTCACAGTAGCTCCCACAAGTGTCTCCTCAGTGTGTTCCCATTTCCTTAGAAACAGTGTATTTGCTGGGAGAAAAGTGCATTACTGTGCGCATTCACCGTTCAGCAAATACATGTGTAGAAGCACGGCGCTAGCAGAAACGACCGTTTCTCGACGTTTTCTAACTCAGGGAACAAGTTGCACACTTCTGAGATGCATTTGGGCAACTTTGTCAGAAATGAGTTTTTTGCCTACAGAGACATGCCTATTTGCGCAGTAGTACAGATTCTGAGTATGTAACTGGGCTTGATGAAATCAGCATTTCTCTTGCTTCCCTGTGCGTAGGGAAGCTCAGTTTTAGTCACTGTAGCTCCCACAAGTGTGTCCTCAGTGTGTTCCCATTTCCTTAGAAACAGTGTATTTGCTGGGAGAAAAGTGCATTACTGTGCGCTTTCACCGTTCAGCAAATATATGTGTAGAAGCACAGCGCTAGCAAAAACGACCGTTTCTCGACGTTTTCTAACTCAGGGAACAAGTTGCACACTTCTGAGATGCATTTGGGCAACTTTGTCATAAATGAGTTTTTTGCCTAAAGAGACATGCCTATTTGCACAGTAGTACAGATTCTGAGTATGTAACTGGGCTTGATGAAATCAGCATTTCTCTTGCTTCCCTGTGCGTAAGGAAGCTCAGTTTTAGTCACTGTAGCTCCCACAAGTGTCTCCTCAGTGTGTTCCCATTTCCTTAGAAACAGTGTATTTGCTGGGAGAAAAGTGCATTACTGTGCGCTTTCACCGTTCAGCAAATACATGTGTAGAAGCATGGCGCTAGCAGAAACGACCGTTTCTCGACGTTTTCTAACTCAGGGAACAAGTTGCACACTTCTGAGATGCATTTGGGCAACTTTGTCAGAAATGAGTTTTTTGCCTACAGAGACATGCCTATTTGCGCAGTAGTACAGATTCTGAGTATGTAACTGGGCTTGATGAAATCAGCATTTCTCTTGCTTCCCTGTGCGTAGGGAAGCTCAGTTTTAGTCACAGTAGCTCCCACAAGTGTCTCCTCAGTGTGTTCCCATTTCCTTAGAAACAGTGTATTTGCTGGGAGAAAAGTGCATTACTGTGCGCTTTCACCGTTCAGCAAATACATGTGTAGAAGCACAGCACTAGCAGAAACGACCGTTTCTCGACGTTTTCTAACTCAGAGAACAAGTTGCACACTTCTGAGATGCATTTGGGTAACTTTGTCAGAAATGAGTTTTTTGCCTAAAGAGACATGCCTATTTGCGCAGTAGTACAGATTCTGAGTATGTAACTGGGCTTGATGAAATCAGCATTTCTCTTGCTTCCCTGTGCGTAGGGAAGCTCAGTTTTAGTCACTGTAGCTCCCACAAGTGTCTCCTCAGTGTGTTCCCATTTCCTTAGAAACAGTGTATTTGCTGGGAGAAAAGTGCATTACTGTGCGCTTTCACCGTTCAGCAAATACATGTGTAGAAGCACAGCGCTAGCAGAAAAGACCGTTTCTCGACGTTTTCTAACTCAGGGAACAAGTTGCACACTTCTGAGATGCATTTGGGCAACTTTGTCAGAAATGAGTTTTTTGCCTAAAGAGACATGCCTATTTGCGCAGTAGTACAGATTCTGAGTATGTAACTAGGCTTGATGAAATCAGCATTTCTCTTGCTTCCCTGTGCGTAGGAAAGCTCAGTTTTAGTCACTGTAGCTCCCACAAGTGTCTCCTCAGTGTGTTCCTATTTCCTTAGAAACAGTGTATTTGCTGGGAGAAAAGTGCATTACTGTGCGCTTTCACCGTTCAGCAAATACATGTGTAGAAGCACAGCGCTAGCAGAAACGACCGTTTCTCGACGTTTTCTAACTCAGGGAACAAGTTGCACACTTCTGAGATGCATTTGGGCAACTTTGTCAGAAATGAGTTTTTTGCCTACAGAGACATGCCTATTTGCGCAGTAGTACAGATTCTGAGTATGTAACTGGGCTTGATGAAATCAGCATTTCTCTTGCTTCCCTGTGCGTAGGGAAGCTCAATTTTAGTCACAGTAGCTCCCACAAGTGTCTCCTCAGTGTGTTCCCATTTCCTTAGAAACAGTGTATTTGCTGGGCGAAAAGTGCATTACTGTGCGCTTTCACCGTTCAGCAAATACATGTGTAGAAGCACAGCGCTAGTAGAAACGAACGTTTCTCGACGTTTTCTAACTCAGGGAACAAGTTGCACACTTCTCAGATGCATTTGGGCAAGTTTGTCAGAAATGAGTTTTTTGCCTAAAGAGACATGCCTATTTGCGCAGTAGTACAGATTCTGAGTATGTAACTGGGCTTGATGAAATCAGCATTTCTCTTGCTTCCCTGTGCGTAGGGAAGCTCAGTTTTAGTCACTGTAGCTCCCACAAGTGTCTCCTCAGTGTGTTCCCATTTCCTTAGAAACAGTGTTTTTGCTGGGAGAAAAGTGCATTACTGTGTGCTTTCACCGTTCAGCAAATACATGTGTAGAATCACAGCGCTAGCAGAAATGAACGTTTCTCGACGTTTTCTTACTCAGGGAACAAGTTGCACACTTCTGAGATGCATTTGGGCAACTTTGTCAGAAATGAGTTTTTTGCCTAAAGTGACATGCCTATTTGCGCAGTAGTACAGATTCTGAGTATGTAACTGGGCTTGATGAAATCAGCATTTCTCTTGCTTCCCTGTGCGTAGGGAAGCTCAGTTTTAGTCACAGTAGCTCCCAGAAGTGTCTCCTCAGTGTGTTCCTATTTCCTTAGAAACAGTGTATTTGCTGGGAGAAAAGTGCATTACTGTGGGCTTTCACCGTTCAGCAAATACATGTGTAGAAGCACAGCGCTAGCAGAAAAGACAGTTTCTCGACGTTTTCTAACTCAGATACAAGTTGCAAACTTCTTAGATGCATTTGGGCAACTTTGTCAGAAATGAGTTTTTTGCCTACAGAGACATGCCTATTTGCGCAGTAGTACAGATTCTGAGTATGTAACTGGGCTTGATGAAATCAGCATTTCTCTTGCTTCCCTGTGCGTAGGGAAGCTCAGTTTTAGTCACAGTAGCTCCCACAAGTGTCTCCTCAGTGTGTTCCCATTTCCTTAGGAACAGTGTATTTGCTGGGAGAAAAGTGCATTACTGTGCGCTTTCACCGTTCAGCAAATACATGTGTCGAAGCACAGCGCTAGCAGAAACGACCGTTTCTCGACGTTTTCTAACTCAGGGAACAAGTTGCACACTTCTGAGATGCATTTGGGCAACTTTGTCAGAAATGAGTTTTTTTCCTAAAGAGACATGCCTATTTGCGCAGTAGTACAGATTCTGAGTATGTAACTGGGCTTGATGAAATCAGCATTTCTCTTGCTTCCCTGTGCGTAGGGAAGCTCAGTTTTAGTCACTGTAGCTCCCACAAGTGTCTCCTCAGTGTGTTCCCATTTCCTTAGAAACAGTGTTTTTGCTGGGAGAAAAGTGCATTACTGTGTGCTTTCACCGTTCAGCAAATACATGTGTAGAAGCACAGCACTAGCAGAAACGACCGTTTCTCGACGTTTTCTAACTCAGGGAACAAGTTGCACACTTCTGAGACGCATTTGGGCAAGTTTGTCAGAAATGAGTTTTTTGCCTACAGAGACATGCCTATTTGCGCAGTAGTACAGATTCTGAGTATGTAACTGGGCTTGATGAAATCAGCATTTCTCTTGCTTCCCTGTGCGTAAGGAAGCTCAGTTTTAGTCACAGTAGCTCCCACAAGTGTCTCCTCAGTGTGTTCCCATTTCCTTAGAAACAGTGTATTTGCTGGGAGAAAAGTGCATTACTGTGCGCTTTCACTGTTCAGCAAATACATGTGTAGAAGCACAGCGCTAGCAGATACGACCGTTTCTCGACGTTTTCTAACTCAGGGAACAAGTTGCACACTTCTGAGATGCATTTGGGCAACTTTGTCAGAAATGAGTTTTTTGCCTAAAGAGACATGCCTATTTGCGCAGTAGTACAGATTCTGAGTATGTAACTGGGCTTGATGAAATCAGCATTTCTCTTGCTTCCCTGTGCGTAGGGAAGCTCAGTTTTAGTCACAGGAGCTCCCACAAGTGTCTCCTCAGTGTGTTCCCATTCCTTAGAAACAGTGTATTTGCTGGGAGAAAAGTGCATTACTGTGCGCTTTCACTGTTCAGCAAATACATGTGTAGAAGCACAGCGCTAGCAGATACAACCGTTTCTCGACGTTTTCTAACTCAGGGAACAAGTTGCACACTTCTGAGATGCATTTGGGCAACTTTGTCAGAAATGAGTTTTTTGCCTAAAGAGACATGCCTATTTGCGCAGTAGTACAGATTCTGAGTATGTAACTGGGCTTGATGAAATCAGCATTTCTCTTGCTTCCCTGTGCGTAGGGAAGCTCAGTTTTAGTCACAGTAGCTCCCACAAGTGTCTCCTCAGTGTGTTCCCATTTCCTTAGAAACAGTGTATTTGCCGGGAGAAAAGTGCATTACTGTGCGCTTTCACCGTTCAGCAAATACATGTGTAGAAGCACAGCGCTAGCAGAAACGACCGTTTCTCGACGTTTTCTAACTCAGGGAACAAGTTGCACACTTCTGAGATGCATTTGGGCAACTTTGTCAGAAATGATTTTTTTGCTTAAAGAGACATGCCTATTTGCGCAGTAGTACAGATTCTGAGTATGTAACTGGGCTTGATGAAATCAGCATTTCTCTTGCTTCCCTGTGCGTAGGGAAGCTCAGTTTTAGTCACAGTAGCTCCCACAAGTGTCTCCTCAGTGTGTTCCCATTTCCTTAGAAACAGTGTATTTGCTGGGAGAAAAGTGCATTACTGTGTGCTTTCACCGTTCAGCAAGTACAAGTGTAGAAGCACAGCGCTAGCAGAAACGAACGTTTCTCGACGTTTTCTAACTCAGGGAACAATTTGCACACTTCTGAGATGCATTTGGGCAACTTTGTCAGAAATGAGTTTTTTGCCTACAGAGACATGCCTATTTGCGCAGTAGTACAGATTCTGAGTATGTAACTGGGCTTGATGAAATCAGCATTTCTCTTGCTTCCCTGTGCGTAGGGAAGCTCAGTTTTAGTCACAGTAGCTCCCACAAGTGTCTCCTCAGTGTGTTCCCATTTCCTTAGAAACAGTGTATTTGCTGGGAGAAAAGTGCATTACTGTGCACTTTCACCGTTCAGCAAATACATGTGTAGAAGCACAGCGCCAGCAGAAACGACTGTTTCTCGACGTTTTCTAACTCAGGGACAAGTTGCACACTTCTGAGATGCATTTGGGCAACTTTGTCAGAAATGAGTTTTTTGCCTAAAGAGACATGCCTATTTGCGCAGTAGTACAGATTCTGAGTATGTAACTGGGCTTGATGAAATCAGCATTTCTCTTGCTTCTCTGTGCGTAGGGAACCTCAGTTTTAGTCACAGTAGCTCCCACAAGTGTCTCCTCAGTGTGTTCCCATTTCCTTAGAAACAGTGTATTTGCTGGGAGAAAAGTGCATTACTGTGCGCTTTCACCGTTCAGCAAATACATGTGTAGAAGCACAGCGCTAGCAGAAACGACCGTTTCTCGACGTTTTCTAACTCATGGAACAAGTTGCACACTTCTGAGATGCATTGGGGCAACTTTGTCAGGAATGAGTTTTTTGCCTAAAGAGACATGCCTATTTGCGCAGTAGTACAGATTCTGAGTATGTAACTAGGCTTGATGAAATCAGCATTTCTCTTGCTTCACTGTGCGTAGGAAAGCTCAGTTTTAGTCACAGTAGCTCCCACAAGTGTCTCCTCAGTGTGTTCCCATTTCCTTAGAAACAGTGTATTTGCTGGGAGAAAAGTGCATTACTGTGCGCATTCAGCGTTCAGCAAGTACATGCGTATAAGCACAGTGCTAGCAGAAACGACCGTTTCTCGACGTTTTCTAACTCAAGGAACAAGTTGCACACTTCTGAGATGCATTTGGGCAACTTTGTCAGAAATGAGTTTTTTGCCTAAAGAGACATGCCTATTTGCGCAGTAGTACAGATTCTGAGTATATAACTGGGCTTGATGAAATCAGCATTTCTCTTGCTTCCCTGTGCGTAAGGAAGCTCAGTTTTAGTCACAGTAGCTCCCACAAGTGTCTCCTCAGTGTGTTCCCATTTCCTTAGAAACAGTGTATTTGCTGGGAGAAAAGTGCATTACTGTGCGCTTTCACCGTTCAGCAAATACATGTGTAGAAGCACAGCGCTAGCAGATACGAACGTTTCTCCAAGTTTTCTAACTCAGGGAACAAGTTGCACACTTCTGAGATGCATTTGGGCAACTTTGTCAGAAATGAGTTTTTTGCCTAAAGAGACATGCCTATTTGCGCAGTAGTACAGATTCTGAGTATGTAACTGGGCTTGATGAAAACAGCATTTCTCTTGCTTCCCTGTGCGTAAGGAAGCTCAGTTTTAGTCACAGTAGCTCCCACAAGTGTCTCCTCAGTGTGTTCCCATTTCCTTAGAAACAGTGTATTTGCCGTGAGAAAAGTGCATTACTGTGCGCTTTCACCGTTCAGCATATACATGTGTAGAAGCACAGCGCTAGCAGAAAAGACAGTTTCTCGACGTTTTCTAACTCAGATACAAGTTGCAAACTTCTTAGATGCATTTGGGCAACTTTGTCAGAAATGAGTTTTTTGCCTAAAGAGACATGCCTATTTGCGCAGTAGTACAGATTCTGAGTATATAACTGGGCTTGATGAAATCAGCATTTCTCTTGCTTCCCTGTGCGTAGGGAAGCTCAGTTTTAGTCACAGTAGCTCCCACAAGTGTCTCCTCAGTGTGTTCCCATTTCCTTAGAAACAGTGTATTTGCTGGGAGAAAAGTGCATTACTGTGCGCTTTCACCGTTCAGCAAATACCTGTGTAGAAGCACAGCGCTAGCAGAAACGACCGTTTCTCGACGTTTTCTAACTCAGGGACAAGTTGCACACTTCTGAGATGCATTTGGGCAACTTTGTCAGAAATGAGTTTTTTGCCTAAAGAGACATGCCTATTTGCGCAGTAGTACAGATTCTGAGTATGTAACTGGGCTTGATGAAATCAGCATTTCTCTTGCTTCCCTGTGCGTAGGGAAGCTCAGTTTTAGTCACAGTAGCTCCCACAAGTGTCTCCTCAGTGTGTTCCCATTTCCTTAGAAACAGTGTATTTGCTGGGAGAAAAGTGCATTACTGTGTGCTTTCACCGTTCAGCAAGTACAAGTGTAGAAGCACAGCGCTAGCAGAAACGAACGTTTCTCGACGTTTTCTAACTCAGGGAACAAGTTGCACACTTCTGAGATGCATTTGGGCAACTTTGTCAGAAATGAGTTTTTTGCCTACAGAGACATGCCTATTTGCGCAGTAGTACAGATTCTGAGTATGTAACTGGGCTTGATGAAATCAGCATTTCTCTTGCTTCCCTGTGCGTAGGGAAGCTCAGTTTTAGTCACAGTAGCTCCCACAAGTGTCTCCTCAGTGTGTTCCCATTTCCTTAGAAACAGTGTATTTGCTGGGAGAAAAGTGCATTACTGTGCACTTTCACCGTTCAGCAAATACATGTGTAGAAACACAGCGCAGGCAGAAACGACCGTTTCTCGACGTTTTCTAACTCAGGGACAAGTTGCACACTTCTGAGATGCATTTGGGCAACTTTGTCAGAAATGAGTTTTTTGCCTAAAGAGACATGCCTATTTGCGCAGTAGTACAGATTCTGAGTATGTAACTGGGCTTGATGAAATCAGCATTTCTCTTGCTTCCCTGTGCGTAGGGAAGCTCAGTTTTAGTCACAGTAGCTCCCACAAGTGTCTCCTCAGTGTGTTCCCATTTCCTTAGAAACAGTGTATTTGCTGGGAGAAAAGTGCATTACTGTGCGCTTTCACCGTTCAGCAAATACATGTGTAGAAGCACAGCGCTAGCAGAAACGACCGTTTCTCGACGTTTTCTAACTCATGGAACAAGTTGCACACTTCTGAGATGCATTGGGGCAACTTTGTCAGGAATGAGTTTTTTGCCTAAAGAGACATGCCTATTTGCGCAGTAGTACAGATTCTAAGTATGTAACTAGGCTTGATGAAATCAGCATTTCTCTTGCTTCCCTGTGCGTAGGGAAGCTCAGTTTTAGTCACAGTAGCTCCCACAAGTGTCTCCTCAGTGTGTTCCCATTTCCTTAGAAACAGTGTATTTGCTGGGAGAAAAGTGCATTACTGTGCGCATTCAGCGTTCAGCAAGTACATGCGTATAAGCACAGTGCTAGCAGAAAAGACCGTTTCTCGACGTTTTCTAACTCAAGGAACAAGTTGCACACTTCTGAGATGCATTTGGGCAACTTTGTCAGAAATGAGTTTTTTGCCTAAAGAGACATGCCTATTTGCGCAGTAGTACAGATTCTGAGTATGTAACTGGGCTTGATGAAATCAGCATTTCTCTTGCTTCCCTGTGCGTAGGGAAGCTCAGTTTTAGTCACAGTAGCTCCCACAAGTGTCTCCTCAGTGTGTTCCCATTTCCTTAGAAACAGTGTATTTGCTGGGAGAAAAGTGCATTACTGTGCGCTTTCACCGTTCAGCAAATACATGTGTAGAAGCACAGCGCTAGCAGATACGACCGTTTCTCGACGTTTTCTAACTCAGGGAACAAGTTGCACACTTCTGAGATGCATTTGGGCAACTTTGTCAGAAATGAGTTTTTTGCCTAAAGAGACATGCCTATTTGCGCAGTAGTACAGATTCTGAGTATGTAACTGGGCTTAATGAAATCAGCATTTCTCTTGCTTCCCTGTGCGTAGGGAAGCTCAGTTTTAGTCACTGTAGCTCCCTCAAGTGTCTCCTCAGTGTGTTCCCATTTCCTTAGAAACAGTGTATTTGCTGGGAGAAAAGTGCATTACTGTGCGCTTTCACCGTTCAGCAAATATATGTGTAGAAGCACAGCGCTAGCAGAAACGACCTTTTCTCGACGTTGTCTAACTCAGGGAACAAGTTGCACACTTCTGAGATGCATTTGGGCAACTTTGTCAGAAATGAGTTTTTTGCCTAAAGAGACATGCCTATTTGCGCAGTAGTACAGATTCTGAGTATGTAACTGGGCTTGATGAAATCAGCATTTCTCTTGCTTCCCTGTGTGTAGGGAAGCTCAGTTTTAGTCACAGTAGCTCCCACAAGTGTCTCCTCAGTGTGTTCCTATTTCCTTAGGAACAGTGTATTTGCTGGGAGAAAAGTGCATTACTGTGCGCTTTCACCGTTCAGCAAGTACATGTGTAGAAGCACAGCGCTAGCAGAAAAGACCGTTTCTCGACGTTTTCTAACTCAAGGAACAAGTTGCACACTTCTGAGATGCATTTGGGCAACTTTGTCAGAAATGAGTTTTTTGCCTAAAGAGACATGCCTATTTGCGCAGTAGTACAGATTCTAAGTATGTAACTGGGCTTGATGAAATCAGCATTTCTCTTGCTTCCCTGTGAGTAGGGAAGCTCAGTTTTAGTCACAGTAGCTCCCACAAGTGTCTCCTCAGTGTGTTCCCATTTCCTTAGAAACAGTGTATTTGCCGTGAGAAAAGTGCATTACTGTGCGCTTTTACCGTTCAGCAAATACATGTGTAGAAGCACAGCGCTAGCAGATACGACCGTTTCTCGACGTTTTCTAACTCAAGGAACAAGTTGCACACTTCTGAGATGCATTTGGGCAACTTTGTCAGAAATGAGTTTTTTGCCTAAAGAGACATGCCTATTTGCGCAGTAGTACAGATTCTGAGTATGTAACTGGGCTTGATGAAAACAGCATTTCTCTTGCTTCCCTGTGCGTAGGGAAGCTCAGTTTTAGTCACAGTAGCTCCCACAAGTGTCTCCTCAGTGTGTTCCCATTTCCTTAGAAACAGTGTATTTGCTGGGAGAAAAGTGCATTACTGTGCGCTTTCACCGTTCAGCAAATACATGTGTAGAAGCACAGCACTAGCAGAAACGACCGTTTCTCGACGTTTTCTAACTCAGGGAACAACTTGCACACTTCTGAGATGCATTTGGGCAACTTTGTCAGAAATGAGTTTTTTGCCTACAGAGACATGCCTATTTGCGCAGTAGTACAGATTCTGAGTATGTAACTGGGCTTGATGAAATCAGCATTTCTCTTGCTTCCCTGTGAGTAGGTAAGCTCAGTTTTAGTCACAGTAGCTCCCACAAGTGTCTCCTCAGTGTGTTCCCATTTCCTTACAAACAGTGTATTTGCCGTGAGAAAAGTGCATTACTGTGCGCTTTTACCGTTCAGCAAATCCATGTGTAGAAGCACAGCGCTAGCAGATACGACCGTTTCTCGACGTTTTCTAACTCAAGGAACAAGTTGCACACTTCTGAGATGCATTTGGGCAACTTTGTCAGAAATGAGTTTTTTGCCTAAAGAGACATGCCTATTTGCGCAGTAGTACAGATTCTGAGTATGTAACTGGGCTTGATGAAAACAGCATTTCTCTTGCTTCCCTGTGCGTAGGGAAGCTCAGTTTTAGTCACAGTAGCTCCCACAAGTGTCTCCTCAGTGTGTTCCCATTTCCTTAGAAACAGTGTATTTGCCGTGAGAAAAGTGCATTACTGTGCGCTTTCACCGTTCAGCATATACATGTGTAGAAGCACAGCGCTAGCAGAAAAGACAGTTTCTCGACGTTTTCTAACTCAGATACAAGTTGCAAACTTCTTAGATGCATTTGGGCAACTTTGTCAGAAATGAGTTTTTTGCCTAAAGAGACATGCCTATTTGCGCAGTAGTACAGATTTTGAGTATGTAACTGGGCTTGATGAAATCAGCATTTCTCTTGCTTCCCTGTGCGTAGGGAAGCTCAGTTTTAGTCACAGTAGCTCCCACAAGTGTCTCCTCAGTGTGTTCCCATTTCCTTAGAAACAGTGTACTTGCTGGGAGAAAAGTGCATTACTGTGCGCTTTCACCGTTCAGCAAATACATGTGTAGAAGCACAGCACTAGCAGAAACGACCGTTTCTCGACGTTTTCTAACTCAGGGAACAAGTTGCACACTTCTGAGATGCATTTGGGCAACTTTGTCTGAAATGAGTTCTTTGCCTACAGAGACATGCCTATTTGCGCAGTAGTACAGATTCTGAGTATGTAACTGGGCTTGATGAAATCAGCATTTCTCTTGCTTCCCTGTGCGTAGGGAAGCTCAGTTTTAGTCACAGTAGCTCCCACAAGTGTCTCCTCAGTGTGTTCCCATTTCCTTAGAAACAGTGTATTTGCTGGGAGAAAAGTGCATTACTGTGCACTTTCACCGTTCAGCAAATACATGTGTAGAAGCACAGCGCCAGCAGAAACGACCGTTTCTCGACGTTTTCTAACTCAGGGACAAGTTGCACACTTCTGAGATGCATTTGGGCAACTTTGTCAGAAATGAGTTTTTTGCCTAAAGAGACATGCCTATTTGCGCAGTAGTACAGTTTCTGAGTATGTAACTGGGCTTGATGAAATCAGCATTTCTCTTGCTTCCCTGTGCGTAGGGAAGCTCAGTTTTAGTCACAGTAGCTCCCAGAAGTGTCTCCTCAGTGTGTTCCCATTTCCTTAGAAACAGTGTATTTTCTGGGAGAAAAGTGCATTACTGTGCGCTTTCACCGTTCAGCAAATACATGTGTAGAAGCACAGCGCTAGCAGATACGACCGTTTCTCGACGTTTTCTAACTCAGGGAACAAGTTGCACACTTCTGAGATGCATTTGGGCAACTTTGTCATAAATCAGTTTTTTGCCTAAAAAGACATGCCTATTTGCGCAGTAGTACAGATTCTGAGTATGTAACTGGGCTTCATGAAATCAGCATTTCTCTTGCTTCCCTGTGCGTAGGGAAGCTCAGTTTTAGTCACAGTAGCTCCCAGAAGTGTCTCCTCAGTGTGTTCCCATTTCCTTAGAAACAGTGTATTTGCTGGGAGAAAAGTGCATTACTGTGCGCTTTCACCGTTCAGCAAATACATGTGTAGAAGCACAGCGCTAGCAGATACGACCGTTTCTCGACGTTTTCTAACTCAGGGAACAAGTTGCACACTTCTGAGATACATTTGGGCAACTTTGTCATAAATCAGTTTTTTGCCTAAAGAGACATGCCTATTTGCGCAGTAGTACAGATTCTGAGTATGTAACTGGGCTTGATGAAATCAGCATTTCTCTTGTTTCCCTGTGCGTAGGGAAGCTCAGTTTTAGTCACAGTAGCTCCCACAAGTGTCTCCTCAGTGTGTTCCCATTTCCTTAGAAACAGTGTATTTGCTGGGAGAAAAGTGCATTACTGTGCGCTTTCACTGTTCAGCAAATACATGTGTACAAGCACAGCGCTAGCAGAAACGACCGTTTCTCGACGTTTTCTAACTCAGGGACAAGTTGCACACTTCTGAGATGCATTTGGGCAACTTTGTCAGAAATGAGTTTTTTGCCTAAAGAGACATGCCTATTTGCGCAGTAGTACAGATTCTGAGTATGTAACTGGGCTTGATGAAATCAGCATTTCTCTTGCTTCCCTGTGCGTAGGGAAGCTCAGTTTTAGTCACAGTAGCTCCCACAAGTGTCTCCTCAGTGTGTTCCCATTTCCTTAGAAACAGTGTATTTGCTGGGATAAAAGTGCATTACTGTGCGCTTTCACCGTTCAGCAAATACATGTGTAGAAGCACAGCGCTAGCAGATACGACCGTTTCTCGACGTTTTCTAACTCAGGGAACAAGTTGCACACTTCTGAGATGCATTTGGGCAACTTTGTCAGAAATGAGTTTTTTGCCTAAAGAGACATGCCTCTTTGCGCAGTAGTACAGATTCTGAGTATGTAACTGGGCTTGATGAAATCAGCATTTCTCTTGCTTCCCTGTGCGTAGGGAAGCTCAGTTTTAGTCACAGTAGCTCCCACAAGTGTCTCCTCAGTGTGTTCCCATTTCCTTAGAAACAGTGTATTTGCTGGGAGAAAAGTGCATTACTGTGCGCTTTCACCGTTCAGCAAATACATGTGTAGAAGCACAGCGCTAACAGATACGACCGTTTCTCAACGTTTTCTAACTCAGGGAACAAGTTACACACATCTGAGATGCATTTGGGCAACTTTGTCAGAAATGAGTTTTTTGCCTAAAGAGACATGCCTATTTGCGCAGTAGTACAGATTCTGAGTATGTAACTGGGCTTGATGAAATCAGCATTTCTCTTGCTTCCCTGTGCGTAGGGAAGCTCAGTTTTAGTCACAGTAGCTCCCACAAGTGTCTCCTCAGTGTGTTCCCATTTCCTTAGAAACAGTGTATTTGCTGGGAGAAAAGTGCATTACTGTGCGCTTTCACCGTTCAGCAAATACATGTGTAGAAGCACAGCGCTAGCAGAAACGAACGTTTCTCGACGTTTTCTAACTCAGGGAACAAGTTGCACACTTCTGAGATGCATTTGGGCAACTTTGTCAGAAATGAGTTTTTTGCCTACAGAGACATGCCTATTTGCGCAGTAGTACAGATTCTGAGTATGTAACTGGGCTTGATGAAATCAGCATTTCTCTTGCTTCCCTGTGCGTAGGGAAGCTCAGTTTTAGTCACAGTAGCTCCCACAAGTGTCTCCTCAGTGTGTTCCCATTTCCTTAGAAACAGTGTATTTTCTGGGAGAAAAGTGCATTACTGTGCGCTTTCACCGTTCAGCAAATACATGTGTAGAAGCACAGCCCTAACAGATACGACCGTTTCTCAACGTTTTCTAACTCAGGGAACAAGTTGCACACTTCTGAGATGCATTTGGGCAACTTTGTCAGAAATGAGTTTTTTGCCTAAAGAGACATGCCTATTTGCGCAGTAGTACAGATTCTGAGTATGTAACTGGGCTTGATGAAATCAGCATTTCTCTTGCTTCCCTGTGCGTAGGGAAGCTCAGTTTTAGTCACAGTAGCTCCCACAAGTGTCTCCTCAGTCTGTTCCCATTTCCTTAGAAACAGTGTATTTGCTGGGAGAAAAGTGCATTACTGTGCGCTTTCACCGTTCAGCAAATACATGTGTAGAAGCACAGCGCTAGCAGAAACGAACGTTTCTCGACGTTTTCTAACTCAGGGAACAAGTTGCACACTTCTGAGATGCATTTGGGCAACTTTGTCAGAAATGAGTTTTTTGCCTAAAGAGACATGCCTATTTGCGCAGTAGTACAGATTCTGAGTATGTAACTGGGCTTGATGAAATCAGCATTTCTCTTGCTTCCCTGTGCGTAGGGAAGCTCAGTTTTAGTCACAGTAGCTCCCAGAAGTGTCTCCTCAGTGTGTTCCCATTTCCTTAGAAACAGTGTATTTTCTGGGAGAAAAGTGCATTACTGTGCGCTTTCACCGTTCAGCAAATACATGTGTAGAAGCACAGCGCTAGCAGATACGACCGTTTCTCGACGTTTTCTAACTCAGGGAACAAGTTGCACACTTCTGAGATGCATTTGGGCAACTTTGTCATAAATCAGTTTTTTGCCTAAAGAGACATGCCTATTTGCGCAGTAGTACAGATTCTGAGTATGTAACTGGGCTTGATGAAATCAGCATTTCTCTTGCTTTCCTGTGCGTAGGGAAGCTCAGTTTTAGTCACAGTAGCTCCCACAAGTGTCTCCTCAGTGTGTTCCCATTTCCTTAGAAACAGTGTATTTGCTGGGAGAAAAGTGCATTACTGTGCGCTTTCACCGTTCAGCAAATACATGTGTAGAAGCACAGCGCTAGCAGAAACGACCGTTTCTCGACGTTTTCTAACTCAGGGACAAGTTGCACACTTCTGAGATGCATTTGGGCAACTTTGTCAGAAATGAGTTTTTTGCCTAAAGAGACATGCCTATTTGCGCAGTAGTACAGTTTCTGAGTATGTAACTGGGCTTGATGAAATCAGCATTTCTCTTGCTTCCCTGTGCGTAGGGAAGCTCAGTTTTAGTCACAGTAGCTCCCAGAAGTGTCTCCTCAGTGTGTTCCCATTTCCTTAGAAACAGTGTATTTTCTGGGAGAAAAGTGCATTACTGTGCGCTTTCACCGTTCAGCAAATACATGTGTAGAAGCACAGCGCTAGCAGATACGACCGTTTCTCGACGTTTTCTAACTCAGGGAACAAGTTGCACACTTCTGAGATGCATTTGGGCAACTTTGTCATAAATCAGTTTTTTGCCTAAAAAGACATGCCTATTTGCGCAGTAGTACAGATTCTGAGTATGTAACTGGGCTTCATGAAATCAGCATTTCTCTTGCTTCCCTGTGCGTAGGGAAGCTCAGTTTTAGTCACAGTAGCTCCCAGAAGTGTCTCCTCAGTGTGTTCCCATTTCCTTAGAAACAGTGTATTTGCTGGGAGAAAAGTGCATTACTGTGCGCTTTCACCGTTCAGCAAATACATGTGTAGAAGCACAGCGCTAGCAGATACGACCGTTTCTCGACGTTTTCTAACTCAGGGAACAAGTTGCACACTTCTGAGATACATTTGGGCAACTTTGTCATAAATCAGTTTTTTGCCTAAAGAGACATGCCTATTTGCGCAGTAGTACAGATTCTGAGTATGTAACTGGGCTTGATGAAATCAGCATTTCTCTTGTTTCCCTGTGCGTAGGGAAGCTCAGTTTTAGTCACAGTAGCTCCCACAAGTGTCTCCTCAGTGTGTTCCCATTTCCTTAGAAACAGTGTATTTGCTGGGAGAAAAGTGCATTACTGTGCGCTTTCACTGTTCAGCAAATACATGTGTAGAAGCACAGCGCTAGCAGAAACGACCGTTTCTCGACGTTTTCTAACTCAGGGACAAGTTGCACACTTCTGAGATGCATTTGGGCAACTTTGTCAGAAATGAGTTTTTTGCCTAAAGAGACATGCCTATTTGCGCAGTAGTACAGATTCTGAGTATGTAACTGGGCTTGATGAAATCAGCATTTCTCTTGCTTCCCTGTGCGTAGGGAAGCTCAGTTTTAGTCACAGTAGCTCCCACAAGTGTCTCCTCAGTGTGTTCCCATTTCCTTAGAAACAGTGTATTTGCTGGGATAAAAGTGCATTACTGTGCGCTTTCACCGTTCAGCAAATACATGTGTAGAAGCACAGCGCTAGCAGATACGACCGTTTCTCGACGTTTTCTAACTCAGGGAACAAGTTGCACACTTCTGAGATGCATTTGGGCAACTTTGTCAGAAATGAGTTTTTTGACTAAAGAGACATGCCTCTTTGCGCAGTAGTACAGATTCTGAGTATGTAACTGGGCTTGATGAAATCAGCATTTCTCTTGCTTCCCTGTGCGTAGGGAAGCTCAGTTTTAGTCACAGTAGATCCCACAAGTGTCTCCTCAGTGTGTTCCCATTTCCTTAGAAACAGTGTATTTGCTGGGAGAAAAGTGCATTACTGTGCGCTTTCACCGTTCAGCAAATACATGTGTAGAAGCACAGCGCTAACAGATACGACCGTTTCTCAACGTTTTCTAACTCAGGGAACAAGTTACACACATCTGAGATGCATTTGGGCAACTTTGTCAGAAATGAGTTTTTTGCCTAAAGAGACATGCCTATTTGCGCAGTAGTACAGATTCTGAGTATGTAACTGGGCTTGATGAAATCAGCATTTCTCTTGCTTCCCTGTGCGTAGGGAAGCTCAGTTTTAGTCACAGTAGCTCCCACAAGTGTCTCCTCAGTGTGTTCCCATTTCCTTAGAAACAGTGTATTTGCTGGGAGAAAAGTGCAATACTGTGCGCTTTCACCGTTCAGCAAATACATGTGTAGAAGCACAGCGCTAGCAGAAACGAACGTTTCTCGACGTTTTCTAACTCAGGGAACAAGTTGCACACTTCTGAGATGCATTTGGGCAACTTTGTCAGAAATGATTTTTTTGCCTACAGAGACATGCCTATTTGCGCAGTAGTACAGATTCTGAGTATGTAACTGGGCTTGATGAAATCAGCATTTCTCTTGGTTCCCTGTGCGTAGGGAAGCTCAGTTTTAGTCACAGTAGCTCCCACAAGTGTCTCCTCAGTGTGTTCCCATTTCCTTAGAAACAGTGTATTTTCTGGGAGAAAAGTGCATTACTGTGCGCTTTCACCGTTCAGCAAATACATGTGTAGAAGCACAGCCCTAACAGATACGACCGTTTCTCAACGTTTTCTAACTCAGGGAACAAGTTGCACACTTCTGAGATGCATTTGGGCAACTTTGTCAGAAATGAGTTTTTTGCCTAAAGAGACATGCCTATTTGCGCAGTAGTACAGATTCTGAGTATGTAACTGGGCTTGATGAAATCAGCATTTCTCTTGCTTCCCTGTGCGTAGGGAAGCTCAGTTTTAGTCACAGTAGCTCCCACAAGTGTCTCCTCAGTCTGTTCCCATTTCCTTAGAAACAGTGTATTTGCTGGGAGAAAAGTGCATTACTGTGCGCTTTCACCGTTCAGCAAATACATGTGTAGAAGCACAGCGCTAGCAGAAACGAACGTTTCTCGACGTTTTCTAACTCAGGGAACAAGTTGCACACTTCTGAGATGCATTTGGGCAACTTTGTCAGAAATGAGTTTTTTGCCTAAAGAGACATGCCTATTTGCGCAGTAGTACAGATTCTGAGTATGTAACTGGGCTTGATGAAATCAGCATTTCTCTTGCTTCCCTGTGCGTAGGGAAGCTCAGTTTTAGTCACAGTAGCTCCCAGAAGTGTCTCCTCAGTGTGTTCCCATTTCCTTAGAAACAGTGTATTTTCTGGGAGAAAAGTGCATTACTGTGCGCTTTCACCGTTCAGCAAATACATGTGTAGAAGCACAGCGCTAGCAGATACGACCGTTTCTCGACGTTTTCTAACTCAGGGAACAAGTTGCACACTTCTGAGATGCATTTGGGCAACTTTGTCATAAATCAGTTTTTTGCCTAAAGAGACATGCCTATTTGCGCAGTAGTACAGATTCTGAGTATGTAACTGGGCTTGATGAAATCAGCATTTCTCTTGCTTCCCTGTGCGTAGGGAAGCTCAGTTTTAGTCACAGTAGCTCCCACAAGTGTCTCCTCAGTGTGTTCCCATTTCCTTAGAAACAGTGTATTTGCTGGGAGAAAAGTGCATTACTGTGCGCTTTCACCGTTCAGCAAATACATGTGTAGAAGCACAGCGCTAGCAGAAACGACCGTTTCTCGACGTTTTCTAACTCAGGGACAAGTTGCACACTTCTGAGATGCATTTGGGCAACTTTGTCAGAAATGAGTTTTTTGCCTAAAGAGACATGCCTATTTGCGCAGTAGTACAGATTCTGAGTATGTAACTGGGCTTGATGAAATCAGCATTTCTCTTGCTTCCCTGTGCGTAGGGAAGCTCAGTTTTAGTCACAGTAGCTCCCACAAGTGTCTCCTCAGTGTGTTCCCATTTCCTTAGAAACAGTGTATTTGCTGGGATAAAAGTGCATTACTGTGCGCTTTCACCGTTCAGCAAATACATGTGTAGAAGCACAGCGCTAGCAGATACGACCGTTTCTCGACGTTTTCTAACTCAGGGAACAAGTTGCACACTTCTGAGATGCATTTGGGCAACTTTGTCAGAAATGAGTTTTTTGCCTAAAGAGACATGCCTCTTTGCGCAGTTGTACAGATTCTGAGTATGTAACTGGGCTTGATGAAATCAGCATTTCTCTTGCTTCCCTGTGCGTAGGAAAGCTCAGTTTTAGTCACAGTAGCTCCCACAAGTGTCTCCTCAGTGTGTTCCCATTTCCTTAGAAACAGTGTATTTGCTGGGAGAAAAGTGCATTACTGTGCGCTTTCACCGTTCAGCAAATACATGTGTAGAAGCACAGCGCTAACAGATACGACCGTTTCTCAACGTTTTCTAACTCAGGGAACAAGTTACACACATCTGAGATGCATTTGGGCAACTTTGTCAGAAATGAGTTTTTTGCCTAAAGAGACATGCCTATTTGCGCAGTAGTACAGATTCTGAGTATGTAACTGGGCTTGATGAAATCAGCATTTCTCTTGCTTCCCTGTGCGTAGGGAAGCTCAGTTTTAGTCACAGTAGCTCCCACAAGTGTCTCCTCAGTGTGTTCCCATTTCCTTAGAAACAGTGTATTTGCTGGGAGAAAAGTGCATTACTGTGCGCTTTCACCGTTCAGCAAATACATGTGTAGAAGCACAGCGCTAGCAGAAACGACCGTTTCTCGACGCTTTCTAACTCAGGGAACAAGTTGCACACTTGTGAGATGCATTTGGGCAACTTTGTCAGAAATGATTTTTTTGCCTACAGAGACATGCCTATTTGCGCAGTAGTACAGATTCTGAGTATGTAACTGGGCTTGATGAAATCAGCATTTCTCTTGCTTCCCTGTGCGTAGGGAAGCTCAGTTTTAGTCACAGTAGCTCCCACAAGTGTCTCCTCAGTGTGTTCCCATTTCCTTAGAAACAGTGTATTTGCTGGGAGAAAAGTGCATTACTGTGCGGTTTCACCGTTCAGCAAATACATGTGTAGAAGCACAGTGCTAGCAGATACGACCGTTTCTCGACGTTTTCTAACTCAGGGAACAAGTTGCACACTTCTGAGATGCATTTGGGCAACTTTGTCAGAAATGAGTCTTTTGCCTAAAGAGACATGCCTATTTGCGCAGTAGTACAGATTCTGAGTAGGTAACTGGGCTTGATGAAATCAGCATTTCTCTTGCTTCCCTGTGCGTAGGGAAGCTCAGTTTTAGTCACAGTAGCTCCCACAAGTGTCTCCTCAGTGTGTTCCCATTTCCTTAGAAACAGTGTATTTTCTGGGAGAAAAGTGCATTACTGTGCGCTTTCACCGTTCAGCAAATACATGTGTAGAAGCACAGCGCTAGCAGAAACGACCGTTTCTCGACGTTTTCTAACTCAGGGACAAGTTGCACACTTCTGAGATGCATTTGGGCAACTTTGTCAGAAATGAGTTTTTTGCCTAAAGAGACATGCCTATTTGCGCAGTAGTACAGATTCTGAGTATGTAACTGGGCTTGATGAAATCAGCATTTCTCTTGCTTCCCTGTGCGTAGGGAAGCTCAGTTTTAGTCACAGTAGCTCCCACAAGTGTCTCCTCAGTGTGTTCCCATTTCCTTAGAAACAGTGTATTTTCTGGGATAAAAGTGCATTACTGTGCGCTTTCACCGTTCAGCAAATACATGTGTAGAAGCACAGCGCTAGCAGATACGACCGTTTCTCGACGTTTTCTAACTCAGGGAACAAGTTGCACACTTCTGAGATGCATTTGGGCAACTTTGTCAGAAATGAGTTTTTTGCCTAAAGAGACATGCCTCTTTGCGCAGTTGTACAGATTCTGAGTATGTAACTGGGCTTGATGAAATCAGCATTTCTCTTGCTTCCCTGTGCGTAGGAAAGCTCAGTTTTAGTCACAGTAGCTCCCACAAGTGTCTCCTCAGTGTGTTCCCATTTCCTTAGAAACAGTGTATTTGCTGGGAGAAAAGTGCATTACTGTGCGCTTTCACCGTTCAGCAAATACATGTGTAGAAGCACAGCGCTAACAGATACGACCGTTTCTCAACGTTTTCTAACTCAGGGAACAAGTTACACACATCTGAGATGCATTTGGGCAACTTTGTCAGAAATGAGTTTTTTGCCTAAAGAGACATGCCTATTTGCGCAGTAGTACAGATTATGAGTATGTAACTGGGCTTGATGAAATCAGCATTTCTCTTGCTTCCCTGTGCGTAGGGAAGCTCAGTTTTAGTCACAGTAGCTCCCACAAGTGTCTCCTCAGTGTGTTCCCATTTCCTTAGAAACAGTGTATTTGCTGGGAGAAAAGTGCATTACTGTGCGCTTTCACCGTTCAGCAAATACATGTGTAGAAGCACAGCGCTAGCAGAAACGACCGTTTCTCGACGCTTTCTAACTCAGGGAACAAGTTGCACACTTGTGAGATGCATTTGGGCAACTTTGTCAGAAATGATTTTTTTGCCTACAGAGACATGCCTATTTGCGCAGTAGTACAGATTCTGAGTATGTAACTGGGCTTGATGAAATCAGCATTTCTCTTGCTTCCCTGTGCGTAGGGAAACTCAGTTTTAGTCACAGTAGCTCCCACAAGTGTCTCCTCAGTGTGTTCCCATTTCCTTAGAAACAGTGTATTTGCTGGGAGAAAAGTGCATTACTGTGCGGTTTCACCGTTCAGCAAATACATGTGTAGAAGCACAGTGCTAGCAGATACGACCGTTTCTCGACGTTTTCTAACTCAGGGAACAAGTTGCACACTTCTGAGATGCATTTGGGCAACTTTGTCAGAAATGAGTCTTTTGCCTAAAGAGACATGCCTATTTGCGCAGTAGTACAGATTCTGAGTAGGTAACTGGGCTTGATGAAATCAGCATTTCTCTTGCTTCCCTGTGCGTAGGGAAGCTCAGTTTTAGTCACAGTAGCTCCCACAAGTGTCTCCTCAGTGTGTTCCCATTTCCTTAGAAACAGTGTATTTTCTGGGAGAAAAGTGCATTACTGTGCGCTTTCACCGTTCAGCAAATACATGTGTAGAAGCACAGCGCTAGCAGAAACGAACGTTTCTCCAAGTTTTCTAACTCAGGGAACAAGTTGCACACTTCTGAGATGCATTTGGGCAACTTTGTCAGAAATGAGTTTTTTGCCTAAAGAGACATGCCTATTTGCGCAGTAGTACAGATTCTGAGTATGTAACTGGGCTTGATGAAATCAGCATTTCTCTTGCTTCCCTGTGCGTAGGGAAGCTCAGTTTTAGTCACAGTAGCTCCCCCAAGTGTCTCCTCAGTGTGTTCCCATTTCCTTAGAAACAGTGTATTTGCTGGGAGAAAAGTGCATTACTGTGTGCTTTCACCGTTCAGCAAATACATGTGTAGAAGCACAGCGCTAGCAGAAACGACTGTTTCTCGACGTCTTCTAACTCAGGGAACAAGTTGCACACTTCTGAGATGCATTTGGGCAACTTTGTCAGAAATGAGTTTTTTGCCTACAGAGACATGCCTATTTGCGCAGTAGTACAGATTCTGAGTATGTAACTGGGCTTGATGAAATCAGCATTTCTCTTGTTTCCCTGTGCGTAGGGAAGCTCAGTTTTAGTCACAGTAGCTCCCACAAGTGTCTCCTCAGTGTGTTCCCATTTCCTTAGAAACAGTGTATTTGCTGGGAGAAAAGTGCATTACTGTGCGCTTTCACCGTTCAGCAAATACATGTGTAGAAGCACAGCGCTAGCAGAAACGAACGTTTCTCAAAGTTTTCTAACTCAGGGAACAAGTTGCACACTTCTGAGATGCATTTGGGCAACTTTGTCAGAAATCAGTTTTTTGCCTAAAGAGACATGCCTATTTGCGCAGTAGTACAGATTCTGAGTATGTAACTGGGCTTGATGAAATCAGCATTTCTCTTGCTTCCCTGTGCGTAGGGAAGCTCAGTTTTAGTCACAGTAGCTCCGACAAGTGTCTCCTCAGGGTGTTCCCATTTCCTTAGAAACAGTGTATTTGCTGGGAGAAAAGTGCATTACTGTGCGCTTTCACCGTTCAGCAAATACATGTGTAGAAGCACAGCGCTAGCAGAAACGACCGTTTCTCGACGTTTTCTAACTCAGGGAACAAGTTGCACACTTCTGAGATGCATTTGGGCAACTTTGTCAGAAATGAGTTTTTTGCCTAAAGAGACATGCCTATTTGCGCAGTAGTACAGATTCTGAGTATGTAACTGGGCTTGATGAAATCAGCATTTCTCTTGCTTCCCTGTGCGTAGGGAAGCTCAGTTTTAGTCACAGTAGCTCCCACAATGTCTCCTCAGTGTGTTCCCATTTCTTTAGAAACAGTGTATATGCTGGGAGAAAAGTGCATTACTGTGCGCTTTCACCGTTCAGCAAATACATGTGTAGAAGCACAGCGCTAGCAGAAACGACCGTTTCTCCAAGTTTTCTAACTCAGGGCACAAGTTGCACACTTCTGAGATGCATTTGGGCAACTTTGTCAGAAATGAGTTTTTTGCCTAAAGAGACATGCCTATTTGAGCAGTAGTACAGATTCTGAGTATGTAACTGGGCTTGATGAAATCAGCATTTCTCTTGCTTCCCTGTGCGTAGGGAAGCTCAGTTTTAGTCACAGTAGCTCCCACAAGTGTCTCCTCAGTGTGTTCCCATTGCCTTAGAAACAGTGTATTTGCTGGGAGAAAAGTGCATTACTGTGCGCTTTCACCGTTCAGCAAATACATGTGTAGAAGCACAGCGCTAGCAGAAACGAACGTTTCTCCAAGTTTTCTAACTCAGGGAACAAGTTGCACACTTCTGAGATGCATTTGGGCAACTTTGTCAGAAATGAGTTTTTTGCCTAAAGAGACATGCCTATTTGCGCAGTAGTACAGATTCTGAGTATGTAACTGGGCTTGATGAAGTCAGCATTTCTCTTGTTTCCCTGTGCTTAGGGAAGCTCAGTTTTAGTCACTGTAGCTGCCACAAGTGTCTCCTCAGTGTGTTCCCATTTCTTTAGAAACATTGTATTTGCTGGGAGAAAAGTGCATTACTGTGCGCTTTCACCGTTCAGCAAATACATGTGTAGAAGCACAGCGCTATCAGAAACGAGCGTTTCTCCAAGTTTTCTAACTCAGGGAACAAGTTGCACACTTCTGAGATGCATTTGGGCAACTTTGTCAGAAATGAGTTTTTTGCCTAAAGAGACATGCCTATTTGCGCAGTAGTACAGATTCTGAGTATGTAACTGGGCTTGATGAAATCAGCATTTCTCTTGCTTCCCTGTGCGTAGGGAAGCTCAGTTTTAGTCACAGTAGCGCCCACAAGTGTCTCCTCAGTGTGTTCCCATTTCCTTAGAAACAGTGTATTTGCTGGGAGAAAAGTGCATTACTGTGCGCTTTCACCGTTCAGCAAATACATGTGTAGAAGCACAGCGCTAGCAGAAACGAACGTTTCTCGATGTTTTCTAACTCAGGGAACAAGTTGCACACTTCTTAGATGCATTTGGGCAACTTTGTCAGAAATGAGTTTTTTGCCTAAAGAGACATGCCTATTTGCGCAGTAGTACAGATTCTGAGTATGTAACTGGGCTTGATGAAATCAGCATTTCTCTTGCTTCCCTGTGCGTAGGGAAGCTCAGTTTTAGTCACAGTAGCTCCCACAAGTGTCTCCTCAGTGTGTTCCCATTTCCTTAGAAACAGTGTATTTGCTGGAAGAAAAGTGCATTACTGTGTGCTTTCACCGTTCAGCAAATACATGTGTAGAAGCACAGCGCTAGCAGAAACGACCGGTTCTCGACGTTTTCTAACTCAGGGAACAAGTTGCACACTTCTGAGATGCATTTGGGCAACTTTGTCAGAAATCAGTTTTTTGCCTAAAGAGACATGCCTATTTGCACAGTAGTACAGATTCTGAGTATGTAACTGGGCTTGATGAAATCAGCATTTCTCTTGCTTCCCTGTGCGTAGGGAAGCTCAGTTTTAGTCACAGTAGCTCCCACAAGTGTCTCCTCAGTGTGTTCCCATTTCCTTAGAAACAGTGTATTTGCTGGGAGAAAAGTGCATTACTGTGCGCTTTCACCGTTCAGCAAATACATGTGTAGAAGCACAGCGCTAGCAGAAACGACTGTTTCTCGACGTTTTCTAACTCAGGGAACAAGTTGCACACTTCAGAGATGCATTTGGGCAACTTTGTCAGAAATGAGTTTTTTGCCTAAAGAGACATGCCTATTTGCGCAGTAGTACAGATTCTGAGTATGTAACTGGGCTTGATGAAATCAGCATTTCTCTTGTTTCCCTGTGCGTAGGGAAGCTCAGTTTTATTCACTATAGCTCCCACAAGTGTCTCCTCAGTGTGTTCCCATTTCCTTAGAAACAGTGTATTTGCTGGGAGAAAAGTGCATTACTGTGCGCATTCACCGTTCATCAAATACATGTGTAGAAGCACAGCGCTAGCAGAAACGACCTTTTCTCGAAGTTGACTAACTCAGGGAACAAGTTGCACACTTCTGAGATGCATTTGGGCAACTTTGTCAGAAATGAGTCTTTTGCCTAAAGAGACATGCCTATTTGCGCAGTAGTACAGATTCTGAGTATGTAACTGGGCTTGATGAAATCAGCATTTCTCTTCCTTCCCTGTGCGTAGGGAAGCTCAGTTTTAGTCACAGTAGCTCCCACAAGTGTCTCCTCAGTGTGTTCCCATTTCCTTAGAAACAGTGTATTTGCTGGGAGAAAAGTGCATTACTGTGCGCTTTCACCGTTCAGTAAATACATGTGTAGAAGCATAGCGCTAGCAGAAACGACCGTTTCTCGACGTTTTCTAACTCAGGGAACAAGGTGGACACTTCTGAGATGCATTTGGGCAACTTTGTCAGAAATTAGTTTTTTGCCTAAAGAGACATGCCTATTTGCGCAGTAGTACAGATTCTGAGTATGTAACTGGGCTTGATGAAATCAGCATTTCTCTTGCTTCCCTGTGCGTAGGGAAGCTCAGTTTTAGTCACAGTAGCTCCCACAAGTGTCTCCTCAGTGTGTTCCCATTTCCTTAGAAACAGTGTATTTGCTGGGAGAAAAGTGCATTACTGTGCGCTTTCACCGTTCAGCAAATACATGTGTAGAAGCACAGCGCTAGCAGAAACGAACGTTTCTCGATGTTTTCTAACTCAGGGAACAAGTTGCACACTTCTGAGATGCATTTGGGCAAGTTTGTCAGAAATGAGTTTTTTGCCTAAAGAGACATGCCTATTTGCGCAGTAGTACAGATTCTGAGTATGTAACTGGGCTTGATGAATTCAGCATTTCTCTTGCTTCCCTGTGCGTAGGGAAGCTCAGTTTTAGTCACAGTAGCTCCCACAAGTGTCTCCTCAGGGTGTTCCCATTTCCTTAGAAACAGTGTATTTGCTGGGAGAAAAGTACATTACTGAGTGCTTTCACCGTTCAGCAAATATATGTGTAGAAGCACAGCGCTAGCAGAAACGACCGTTTCTCGACGTTTTCTAACTCAGGGAACCAGTTGCACACTTCTGAGATGCATTTGGGCAACTTTGTCAGAAATGAGTTTTTTGCCTTAAGAGACATGCCTATTTGCGCAGTAGTACAGATTCTGAGTATGTAACTGGGCTTGATGAAATCAGCATTTCTCTTGCTTCCCTGTGCGTAGGGAAGCTCAGTTTTAGTCACAGTAGCTCCCACAAGTGTCTCCTCAGTGTGTTCCCATTTCCTTAGAAACAGTGTATTTGCTGGGAGAAAAGTGCGTTACTGTGCGCATGCACCGTTCATCAAATACATGTGTAGAAACACAGCGCTAGCAGAAACGACCTTTTCTCGAAGTTGACTAACTCAGGGAACAAGTTGAACACTTCTGAGATGCATTTGGGCAACTTTGTCAGAAATGAGTCTTTTGCCTAAAGAGACATGCCTATTTGCGCAGTAGTACAGATTCTGAATATGTAACTGGGCTTGATGAAATCAGCATTTCTCTTGCTTCCCTGTGCGTAGGGAAGCTCAGTTTTAGTCACAGTAGCGCCCACAAGTGTCTCCTCAGTGTGATCCCATTTCCTTAGAAACAGTGTATTTGCTGGGAGAAAAGTGCATTACTGTGCGCTTTCACCGTTCAGCAAATACATGTGTAGAAGCACAGCGCTAGCAGAAACAAACGTTTCTCGATGTTTTCTAACTCAGGGAATAAGTTGCACACTTCTGAGATGCATTTGGGCAACTTTGTCAGAAATGAGTTTTTTGCCTAAAGAGACATGCCTATTTGCGCAGTAGTACAGATTCTGAGTATGTAACTGGGCTTGATGAAATCAGCATTTCTCTTGCTTCCCTGTGCGTAGGGAAGCTCAGTTTTAGTCACAGTAGCTCCCACAAGTGTCTCCTCAGTGTGATCCCATTTCCTTAGAAACATTGTATTTGCTGGGAGAAAAGTGCCTTACGGTGCGCTTTCACCGTTAAGCAAATACATGTGTAGAAGCACAGTGCTAGCAGAAACGAACGTTTCTCGACGTTTTCTAACTCAGGGAACAAGTTGCACACTTCTGAGATGCATTTGGGCAACTTTGTTAGAAATCAGTTTTTTGCCTAAAGAGACATGCCTATTTGCACAGTAGTACAGATTCTGAGTATGTAACTGGGCTTGATGAAATCAGCATTTCTCTTGCTTCCCTGTGCGTAGGGAAGCTCAGTTTTAGTCACAGTAGCTCCCACAAGTGTCTCCTCAGTGTGTTCCCATTTCCTCAGAAACAGTGTATTTGCTGGAAGAAAAGTGCATTACTGTGCGCTTTCACCGTTCAGCAAATACATGTGTAGAAGCACAGCGCTGGCAGAAACGACCGTTTCTCGACGTTTTCTAACTCAGGGAACAAGTTGCACACTTCTGAGATGCATTTGGGCAACTTTGTCAGAAATGAGTTTTTTGCCTTAAGAGACATGCCTATTTGCGCAGTAGTACAGATTCTGAGTATGTAACTGGGCTTGATGAAATCAGCATTTCTCCTGTTTCCCTGTGCGTAGGGAAGCTCAGTTTTAGTCACAGTAGCTCCGACAAGTGTCTCCTCAGTGTGTTCCCATTTCCTTAGAAACTGTGTATTTGCTGGGAGAAAAGTGCATTACTGTGCGCTTTCACCGTTCAGCAAATACATGTGTAGAAGCACAGCGCTAGCAGAAACGAACGTTTCTCGACGTTTTCTAACTCAGGGAACAAGTTGCACACTTCTGAGATGCATTTGCGCAACTTTGTCAGAAATGAGTTTTTTGCCTAAAGAGACATGCCTATTTGCGCAGTAGTACAGATTCTGAGTATGTAACTGGGCTTGATGAAATCAGCATTTCTCTTGCTTCCCTGTGCGTAGGGAAGCTCAGTTTTAGTCACTGTAGCTCCCACAAGTGTCTCCTCAGTGTGTTCCCATTTTCTTAGAAACAGTGTATTTGCTGGGAGAAAAGTGCATTACTGTGCGCATTCACCATTCATCAAATACATGTGTAGAAGCACAGCGCTAGCAGAAACGACCTTTTCTCGAAATTGACTAACTCATGGAACAAGTTGCACACTTCTGAGATGCATTTGGGCATCTTTTTCAGAAATGAGTCTTTTGCCTAAAGAGACATGCCTATTTGCGCAGTAGTACAGATTCTGAGTATGTAACTGGGCTTGATGAAATCAGCATTTCTCTTGCTTCCCTGTGCGTAGGGAAGCTCAGTTTTAGTCACAGTAGCTCCCACAAGTGTCTCCTCAGTGTGTTCCCATTTCCTTAGAAACAGTGTATTTGCTGGAAGAAAAGTGCATTACTGTGCGCTTTCACCATTCAGCAAATACATGTGTAGAAGCACAGCGCTAGCAGAAAAGACCGTTTCTCGACGTTTTCTACCTCAGGGAACAAGTTGCACACTTCTGAGATGCATTTCGGCAACGTTGTCAGAAATGAGTTTTTTGCCTAAAGAGACATGCCTATTTGAACAGTAGTACAGATTCTGAGTATGTAACTGGGCTTGATGAAATCAGCATTTCTCTTGCTTCCCTGTGCGTAGGGAAGCTCAGTTTTAGTCACAGTAGCTCCCACAAGTGTCTCCTCAGTGTGTTCCCATTTCCTTAGAAACAGTGTATTTGCTGGGAGAAAAGTGCCTTACGGTGCGCTTTCACCGTTAAGCAAATACATGTGTAGAAGCACAGTGCTAGCAGAAACGAACGTTTCTCGACGTTTTCTAACTCAGGGAACAAGTTGCACACTTCTGAGATGCATTTGGGCAACTTTGTTAGAAATCAGTTTTTTGCCTAAAGAGACATGCCTATTTGCACAGTAGTACAGATTCTGAGTATGTAACTGGGCTTGATGAAATCAGCATTTCTCTTGCTTCCCTGTGCGTAGGGAAGCTCAGTTTTAGTCACAGTAGCTCCCACAAGTGTCTCCTCAGTGTGTTCCCATTTCCTCAGAAACAGTGTATTTGCTGGAAGAAAAGTGCATTACTGTGCGCTTTCACCGTTCAGCAAATACATGTGTAGAAGCACAGCGCTGGCAGAAACGACCGTTTCTCGACGTTTTCTAACTCAGGGAACAAGTTGCACACTTCTGAGATGCATTTGGGCAACTTTGTCAGAAATGAGTTTTTTGCCTTAAGAGACATGCCTATTTGCGCAGTAGTACAGATTCTGAGTATGTAACTGGGCTTGATGAAATCAGCATTTCTCCTGTTTCCCTGTGCGTAGGGAAGCTCAGTTTTAGTCACAGTAGCTCCGACATGTGTCTCCTCAGTGTGTTCCCATTTCCTTAGAAACAGTGTATTTGCTGGGAGAAAAGTGCATTTCTGTGCGCTTTCACCGTTCAGCAAATACATGTGTAGAAGCACAGCGCTAGCAGAAACGACCGTTTCTCGACGTTTTCTAACTCAGGGAACAAGGTGGACACTTCTGAGATGCATTTGGGCAACTTTGTCAGAAATGTGTTTTTTGCCTAAAGAGACATGCCTATTTGCGCAGTAGTACAGATTCAGAGTATGTAACTGGGCTTGATGAAATCAGCATTTCTCTTGCTTCCCTGTGCGTAGGGAAGCTCAGTTTTAGTCACAGTAGCGCCCACAAGTGTCTCCTCAGGGTTTTCCCATTGCCTTAGAAACAGTGTATTTGCTGGGAGAAAAGTGCATTACTGTGCGCTTTCACCGTTCAGCAAATACATGTGTAGAAGCACAGCGCTAGCAGAAACGAACGTTTCTCGATGTTTTCTAACTCAGGGAACAAGTTGCACACTTCTGAGATGCATTTGGGCAAGTTTGTCAGAAATGAGTTTTTTGCCTAAAGAGACATGCCTATTTGCGCAGTAGTACAGATTCTGAGTATGTAACCGGGCTTGATGAAATCAGCATTTCTCTTGCTTCCCTATGCGTAGGGAAGCTCAGTTTTAGTCACAGTAGCTCCCACAAGTGTCTCCTCAGTGTGTTCCCATTTCCTTAGAAACAGTGTATTTGCTGTGAGAAAAGTGCATTACTGTGCGCTTTCACCGTTCAGCTAATACATGTGTAGAAGCACAGCGCTAGCAGAAACGACCGTTTCTCGACGTTTTCTAATTCAGGGAACAAGTTGCACACTTCTGAGATGCATTTGGGCAACTTTGTCAGAAATGAGTTTTTTGCCTAAAGAGACATGCCTATTTGCGCAGGAGTACAGATTCTGAGTATGTAACTGGGCTTGATGAAATCAGCATTTCTCTTGCTTCCCTGTGCGTAGGGAAGCTCAGTTTTAGTCACAGTAGCTCCCACAAGTGTCTCCTCAGTGTGTTCCCATTTCCTTAGAAACAGTGTATTTGCTGGGAGAAAAGTGCATTATTGTGTGCTTTCACCGTTCAGCAAATACATGTGTAGAAGCACAGCGCTAGCAGAAACGACCGTTTCTCGACGTTTTCTAACTCAGGGAACAAGTTGCACACTTCTGAGATGCATTTGGGCAACTTTGTCAGAAATGAGTTTTTTGCCTAAAGAGACATGCCTATTTGCACAGTAGTACAGATTCTGAGTATGTAACTGGGCTTGATGAAATCAGCATTTCTCTTGCTTCCCTGTGCGTAGGGAAGCTCAGTTTTAGTCACAGTAGCTCCCACAAGTGTCTCCTCAGTGTGTTCCCATTTCCTTAGAAACAGTGTATTTGCTGGGAGAAAAGTGCATTACTGTGCGCTTTCACCGTTCATCAAATACATGTGTAGAAGCACAGCGCTAGCACAAACGACCGTTTCTCGAAGTTGACTAACTCAGGGAACAAGTTGCACACTTCTGAGATGCATTTGGGCAACTTTGTCAGAAATGAGTTTTTTGCCTAAAGAGACATGCCTATTTGTGCAGTAGTACAGATTCTGAGTATGTAACTGGGCTTGATGAAATCAGCATTTCTCTTGCTTCCCTGTGCGTAGGGAAGCTCAGTTTTAGTCACAGTAGCTCCCATAAGTGTCTCCTCAGTGTGTTCCCATTTCCTTAGAAACAGTGTATTTGCTGGGAGAAAAGTGCATTACTCTGCGCTTTCACCGTTCAGCAAATACATGTGTAGAAGCACAGCGCTAGCAGAAACGACCGTTTCTCGACGTTTTCTAACTCAGGGAACAAGTTGGACACTTCTGAGATGCATTTGGGCAACTTTGTCAGAAATGAGTTTTTTGCCTAAAGAGACATGCCTTTTTGCGCAGTAGTACAGATTCTGAGTATGTAACTGGGCTTAATGAAATCAGCATTTCTCTTGCTTCCCTGGGCGTAGGGAAGCTCAGTTTTAGTCACAGTAGCTCCCACAAGTGTCTCCTCAGTGTGTTCCCATTTCCTTAGAAACAGTGTATTTGCTGGGAGAAAAGTGCATTACTGTGCGCTTTCACCGTTCATCAAATACATGTGTAGAAGCACAGCGCTAGCACAAACGACCGTTTCTCGAAGTTGACTAACTCAGGGAACAAGTTGCACACTTCTGAGATGCATTTGGGCAACTTTGTCAGAAATGAGTTTTTTGCCTAAAGAGACATGCCTATTTGTGCAGTAGTACAGATTCTGAGTATGTAACTGGGCTTGATGAAATCAGCATTTCTCTTGCTTCCCTGTGCGTAGGGAAGCTCAGTTTTAGTCACAGTAGCTCCCATAAGTGTCTCCTCAGTGTGTTCCCATTTCCTTAGAAACAGTGTATTTGCTGGGAGAAAAGTGCATTACTGTGCGCTTTCACCGTTCAGCAAATACATGTGTAGAAGCACAGCGCTAGCAGAAACGACCGTTTCTCGACGTTTTCTAACTCAGGGAACAAGTTGGACACTTCTGAGATGCATTTGGGCAACTTTGTCAGAAATGAGTTTTTTGCCTAAAGAGACATGCCTTTTTGCGCAGTAGTACAGATTCTGAGTATGTAACTGGGCTTAATGAAATCAGCATTTCTCTTGCTTCCCTGGGCGTAGGGAAGCTCAGTTTTAGTCACAGTAGCTCCCACAAGTGTCTCCACAGTGTGTTCCCATTTCCTTAGAAACATTGTATTTGCTGGGAGAAAAGTGCATTACTGTGCGCTTTCACCGTTCAGCAAATACATGTGTAGAAGCACAGCGCTAGCAGAAACGACCGTTTCTCGACGTTTTCTAACTCAGGGAACAAGTTGGACACTTCTGAGATGCATTTGGGCCACTTTGTCAGAAATGAGTTTTTTGCCTAAAGAGATATGCCTATTTGCGCAGTAGTACAGATTCTGAGTATGTAACTGGGCTTGATGAAATCAGCATTTCTCTTGCTTCCCTGTGCGTAGGGAAGCTCAGTTTTAGTCACAGTAGCTGCCACAAGTGTCTCCTCAGTGTGTTCCCATTTCCTTAGAAACAGTGTATTTGCTGGGAGAAAAGTGCATTACTGTGCGCTTTCACCGTTCAGCAAATACATGTGTAGAAGCACAGCGCTAGCAGAAACGACCGTTTCTCGACGTTTACTAACTCAGGGAACAAGTTGCACACTTCTGAGATGCATTTGGGCAACTTTGTCAGAAATGAGTTTTTTGCCTAAAGAGACATGCCTATTTGCGCAGTAGTACAGATTCTGAGTATGTAACTGGGCTTGATGAAATCAGCATTTCTCTTGCTTCCCTGTGCGTAGGGAAGCTCAGTTTTAGTCACAGTAGCTCCCACAAGTGTCTCCTCAGTGTGTTCCCATTTCCTTAGAAACACTGTATTTGCTGGGAGAAAAGTGCATTACTGTGCGCTTTCACGGTTCAGCATATACATGTGTAGAAGCATAGCGGTAGCAGATACGACCGTTTCTTGACGTTTTCTAACTCAGGGAACAAGTTGCACACTTCTGAGATGCATTTGGGCAACTTTGTCAGAAATGAGTTTTTTGCCTAAAGAGACATGCCTATTTGTGCAGTAGTACAGATTCTGAGTATGTAACTGGGCTTGATGAAATCAGCATTTCTCTTGCTTCCCTGTGCGTAGGGAAGCTCAGTTTTAGTCACAGTAGCTCCCACAAGTGTCTCCTCAGTGTGTTCCCATTTCCTTAGGAACAGTGTATTTGCTGGGAGAAAAGTGCATTACTGTGCGCTTTCACCGTTCAGCAAATACATGTGTAGAAGCACAGCGCTAGCAGAAACGACCGTTTCTCGACGTTTTCTAACTCAGGGAACAAGTTGCACACTTCTGAGATGCATTTGGGCAACTTTGTCAGAAATGAGTTTTTTGCCTAAAGAGACATGCCTATTTGCGCAGTAGTACAGATTCTGAGTATGTAACTGGGCTTGATGAAATCAGCATTTCTCTTGCTTCCCTGTGCGTAGGGAAGCTCAGTTTTAGTCACAGTAGCTCCCACAAGTGTCTCCTCAGTCTGTTCCCATTTCCTTAGAAACAGTGTATTTGCTGGGAGAAAAGTGCATTACCGTGCGCTTTCACCGTTCAGCAAATACATGTGTAGAAGCACAGCGCTAGCAGAAACGAACGTTTCTCGACGTTTTCTAATTCAGGGAACAAGTTGCACACTTCTGAGATGCATTTGGGCAACTTTGTCAGAAATGAGTCTTTTGCCTAAAGAGACATGCCTATTTGCGCAGTAGTACAGATTCTGAGTATGTAACTGGGCTTGATGAAATCAGCATTTCTCTTGCTTCCCTGTGCGTAGGGAAGCTCAGTTTTAGTCACAGTAGCTCCCACAAGTGTCTCCTCAGTGTGTTCCCATTTCCTTAGAAACAGTGTATTTGCTGGGAGAAAAGTGCATTACTGTGCGCTTTCACCGTTCAGCAAATACATGTGTAGAAGCACAGTGCTAGCAGAAACGACCGTTTCTCGACGTTTTCTAACTCAGGGAACAAGGTGGACACTTCTGAGATGCATTTGGGCAACTTTGTCAGAAATGAGTTTTTTGCCTAAAGAGACATGCCTATTTGCGCAGTAGTACAGATTCTGAGTATGTAACTGGGCTTGATGAAATCAGCATTTCTCTTGCTTCCCTGTGCGTAGGGAAGCTCAGTTTTAGTCACAGTAGCTCCCACAAGTGTCTCCTCAGTGTGTTCCCATTTCCTTAGAAACAGTGTATTTGCTGGGAGAAAAGTGCATTACTGTGCGCTTTCACCGTTCAGCAAATACATGTGTAGAAGCACAGCGCTAGCAGAAACGACCGTTTCTCGACGTTTTCTAACTCTGGGAACAAGTTGCACACTTCTGAGATGCATTTGGGCAACTTTGTCAGAAATGAGTTTTTTGCCTAAAGAGACATGCCTATTTGCGCAGTAGTACAGATTCTGAGTATGTAACTGGGCTTGATGAAATCAGCATTTCTCTTGCTTCCCTGTGCGTAGGGAAGCTCAGTTTTAGTCACAGTAGCTCCCACAAGTGTCTCCTCAGTGTGTTCCCATTTCCTTAGAAACAGTGTATTATCTGGTAGAAAAGTGCATTACTGTGCGCTTTCACCGTTCAGCAAATACATGTGTAGAAGCACAGCGCTAGCAGAAACGACCGTTTCTCGACGTTTTCTAACTCAGGGAACAAGTTGCACACTTCTGAGATGCATTTGGGCAACTTTGTCAGAAATGAGTTTTTTGCCTAAAGAGACATGCCTATTTGCGCAGTAGTACAGATTCTGAGTATGTAACTGGGCTTGATGAAATCAGCATTTCTCTTGCTTCCCTGTGCGTAGGGAAGCTCAGTTTTAGTCACAGTAGCTCCCACAAGTGTCTCCTCAGTGTGTTCCCATTTCCTTAGAAACAGTGTATTTGCTGGGAGAAAAGTGCATTACTGTGCGCTTTCACCGTTCAGCAAATACATGTGTAGAAGCACAGCGCTAGCAGAAACGACCGTTTCTCGACGTTTTCTAACTCAGGGAACAAGTTGCACACTTCTGAGATGCATTTGGGCAACTTTGTCAGAAATGAGTTTTTTGCCTAAAGAGACATGCCTATTTGCGCAGTAGTACAGATTCTGAGTATGTAACTGGGCTTGATGAAATCAGCATTTCTCTTGCTTCCCTGTGCGTAGGGAAGCTCAGTTTTAGTCACAGTAGCTCCCACAAGTGTCTCCTCAGTGTGTTCCCATTTCCTTAGAAACAGTGTATTTGCTGGGAGAAAAGTGCATTAATGTGCGCTTTCACCGTTCAGCAAATACATGTGTAGAAGCACAGCGCTAGCAGAAACGAACGTTTCTCGACGTTTTCTAATTCAGGGAACAAGTTGCACACTTCTGAGATGCATTTGGGCAACTTTGTCAGAAATGAGTTTTTTTCCTAAAGAGACATGCCAATTTGCGCAGTAGTACAGATTCTGAGTATGTAACTGGGCTTGATGAAATCAGCATTTCTCTTGCTTCCCTGTGCGTAGGGAAGCTCAGTTTTAGTCACAGTAGCTCCCACAAGTGTCTCCTCAGTGTGTTCCCATTTCCTTAGAAACAGTGTATTTGCTGGGAGAAAAGTGCATTACTGTGCACTTTCACGGTTCAGCATATACATGTGTAGAAGCATAGCGCTAGTAGATATGACCGTTTCTTGACGTTTTCTAACTCAGGGAACAAGTTGCACACTTCTGAGATGCATTTGGGCAACTTTGTCAGAAATGAGTTTTTTGCCTAAAGAGACATGCCTATTTGCGCAGTAGTACAGATTCTGAGTATGTAACTGGGCTTGATGAAATCAGCATTTCTCTTGCTTCCCTGTGCGTAGGGAAGCTCAGTTTTAGTCACAGTAGCTCCCACAAGTGTCTCCTCAGTGTGTTCCCATTTCCTTAGAAACAGTGTATTTGAAGGGAAAAAAGTGCATTACTGTGTGCTTTCACCGTTCAGCAAATACATGTGTAGAAGCACAGCGCTAGCAGAAACGAACGTTTCTCGACGTTTTCTAATTCAGGGAACAAGTTGCACACTTCTGAGATGCATTTGGGCAACTTTGTCAGAAATGAGTTTTTTTCCTAAAGAGACATGCCTATTTGCGCAGTAGTACAGATTCTGAGTATGTAACTGGGCTTGATGAAATCAGCATTTCTCTTGCTTCCCTGTGCGTAGGGAAGCTCAGTTTTAGTCACAGTAGCTCCCACAAGTGTCTCCTCAGTGTGTTCCCATTTCCTTAGAAACAGTGTATTTGCTTGGAGAAAAGTGCATTACTGTGCGCTTTCACCGTTCAGCAAATACATGTGTAGAAGCACAGCGCTAGCAGAAACGACCGTTTCTCGACGTTTTCTAACTCAGGGAACAAGTTGCACACTTCTGAGATGCATTTGGGCAACTTTGTCAGAAATGAGTTTTTTGCCTAAAGAGACATGCCTATTTGCGCAGTAGTACAGATTCTGAGTATGTAACTGGGCTTGATGAAATCAGCATTTCTCTTGCTTCCCTGTGCGTAGGGAAGCTCAGTTTTAGTCACAGTAGCTCCCACAAGTGTCTCCTCAGTGTGTTCCCATTTCCTTAGAAACAGTGTATTTGCTGAAAGAAAAGTGCATTAATGTGCGCTTTCACCGTTCAGCAAATACATGTGTAGAAGCACAGCGCTAGCAGAAACGAACGTTTCTCGACGTTTTCTAATTCAGGGAACAAGTTGCACACTTCTGAGATGCATTTGGGCAACTTTGTCAGAAATGAGTTTTTTTCCTAAAGAGACATGCCTATTTGCGCAGTAGTACAGATTCTGAGTATGTAACTGGGCTTGATGAAATCAGCATTTCTCTTGCTTCCCTGTGCGTAGGGAAGCTCAGTTTTAGTCACAGTAGCTCCCACAAGTGTCTCCTCAGTGTGTTCCCATTTCCTTAGAAACAGTGTATTTGCTGGGAGAAAAGTGCATTACTGTGCACTTTCACGGTTCAGCATATACATGTGTAGAAGCATAGCGCTAGTAGATATGACCGTTTCTTGACGTTTTCTAACTCAGGGAACAAGTTGCACACTTCTGAGATGCATTTGGGCAACTTTGTCAGAAATGAGTTTTTTGCCTAAAGAGACATGCCTATTTGCGCAGTAGTACAGATTCTGAGTATGTAACTGGGCTTGATGAAATCAGCATTTCTCTTGCTTCCCTGTGCGTAGGGAAGCTCAGTTTTAGTCACAGTAGCTCCCACAAGTGTCTCCTCAGTGTGTTCCCATTTCCTTAGAAACAGTGTATTTGAAGGGAAAAAAGTGCATTACTGTGTGCTTTCACCGTTCAGCAAATACATGTGTAGAAGCACAGCGCTAGCAGAAACGACCGTTTCTCGACGTTTTCTAACTCAGGGAACAAGTTGCACACTTCTGAGATGCATTTGGGCAACTTTGTCAGAAATGAGTTTTTTGCCTAAAGAGACATGCCTATTTGCGCAGTAGTACAGATTCTGAGTATGTAACTGGGCTTGATGAAATCATCATTTCTCTTGCTTCCCTGTGCGTAGGGAAGCTCAGTTTTAGTCACAGTAGCTCCCACAAGTGTCTCCTCAGTGTGTTCCCATTTCCTTAGAAACAGTGTATTTGCTGGGAGAAAAGTGCATTACTGTGCGCTTTCACGGTTCAGCATATACATGTGTAGAAGCATAGCGCTGGCAGATACAACCGTTTCTTGACATTTTCTAACTAAGGGAACAAGTTGCACACTTCTGAGATGCATTTGGGCAACTTTGTCAGAAATGAGTTTTTTGCCTAAAGAGACATGCCTATTTGCGCAGTAGTACAGATTCTGAGTATGTAACTGGGCTTGATGAAATCAGCATTTCTCTTGCTTCCCTGTGCGTAGGGAAGCTCAGTTTTAGTCACAGTAGCTCCCACAAGTGTCTCCTCAGTGTGTTCCCATTTCCTTAGAAACAGTGTATTTGCTGGGAGAAAAGTGCATTACTGTGCGCTTTCACCGTTCAGCAAATACATGTGTAGAAGCACAGTGCTAGCAGAAACGACCGTTTCTCGACGTTTTCTAACTCAGGGAACAAGTTGGACACTTCTGAGATGCATTTGGGCAACTTTGTCAGAAATGAGTTTTTTGCCTAAAGAGACATGCCTATTTGCGCAGTAGTACAGATTCTGAGTATGTAACTGGGCTTGATGAAATCAGCATTTCTCTTGCTTCCCTGTGCGTAGGGAAGCTCAGTTTTAGTCACAGTAGCTCCCACAAGTGTCTCCTCAGTGTGTTCCCATTTCCTTAGAAACAGTGTATTGTCTGGGAGAAAAGTGCATTACTGTGCGCTTTCACCGTTCAGCAAATACATGTGTAGAAGCACAGCGCTAGCAGAAACGACCGTTTCTCGACGTTTTCTAACTCTGGGAACAAGTTGCACACTTCTGAGATGCATTTGGGCAACTTTGTCAGAAATGAGTTTTTTGCCTAAAGAGACATGCCTATTTGCGCAGTAGTACAGATTCTGAGTATGTAACTGGGCTTGATGAAATCAGCATTTCTCTTGCTTCCCTGTGCGTAGGGAAGCTCAGTTTTAGTCACAGTAGCTCCCACAAGTGTCTCCTCAGTGTGTTCCCATTTCCTTAGAAACAGTGTATTTGCTGGTAGAAAAGTGCATTACTGTGCGCTTTCACCGTTCAGCAAATACATGTGTAGAAGCACAGCGCTAGCAGAAACGACCGTTTCTCGACGTTTTCTAACTCAGGGATCAAGTTGCACACTTCTGAGATGCATTTGGGCAACTTTGTCAGAAATGAGTTTTTTGCCTAAAGAGACATGCCTATTTGCGCAGTAGTACAGATTCTGAGTATGTAACTGGGCTTGATGAAATCAGCATTTCTCTTGCTTCCCTGTGCGTAGGGAAGCTCAGTTTTAGTCACAGTAGCTCCCACAAGTGTCTCCTCAGTGTGTTCCCATTTCCTTAGAAACAGTGTATTTGCTGGGAGAAAAGTGCATTAGTGTGCGCTTTCACCGTTCAGCAAATACATGTGTAGAAGCACAGCGCTAGCAGAAACGACCGTTTCTCGACGTTTTCTAACTCAGGGAACAAGTTGCACACTTCTGAGATGCATTTGGGCAACTTTGTCAGAAATGAGTTTTTTGCCTAAAGAGACATGCCTATTTGCGCAGTAGTACAGATTCTGAGTATGTAACTGGGCTTGATGAAATCAGCATTTCTCTTGCTTCCCTGTGCGTAGGGAAGCTCAGTTTTAGTCACAGTAGCTCCCACAAGTGTCTCCTCAGTGTGTTCCCATTTCCTTAGAAACAGTGTATTTGCTGGGAGAAAAGTGCATTAATGTGCGCTTTCACCGTTCAGCAAATACTTGTGTAGAAGCACAGCGCTAGCAGAAACGAACGTTTCTCGACGTTTTCTAATTCAGGGAACAAGTTGCACACTTCTGAGATGCATTTGGGCAACTTTGTCAGAAATGAGTTTTTTTCCTAAAGAGACATGCCTATTTGCGCAGTAGTACAGATTCTGAGTATGTAACTGGGCTTGATGAAATCAGCATTTCTCTTGCTTCCCTGTGCGTAGGGAAGCTCAGTTTTAGTCACAGTAGCTCCCACAAGTGTCTCCTCAGTGTGTTCCCATTTCCTTAGAAACAGTGTATTTGCTGGGAGAAAAGTGCATTACTGTGCACTTTCACGGTTCAGCATATACATGTGTAGAAGCATAGCGCTAGTAGATATGACCGTTTCTTGACGTTTTCTAACTCAGGGAACAAGTTGCACACTTCTGAGATGCATTTGGGCAACTTTGTCAGAAATGAGTTTTTTGCCTAAAGAGACATGCCTATTTGCGCAGTAGTACAGATTCTGAGTATGTAACTGGGCTTGATGAAATCAGCATTTCTCTTGCTTCCCTGTGCGTAGGGAAGCTCAGTTTTAGTCACAGTAGCTCCCACAAGTGTCTCCTCAGTGTGTTCCCATTTCCTTAGAAACAGTGTATTTGAAGGGAAAAAAGTGCATTACTGTGTGCTTTCACCGTTCAGCAAATACATGTGTAGAAGCACAGCGCTAGCAGAAACGACCGTTTCTCGACGTTTTCTAACTCAGGGAACAAGTTGCACACTTCTGAGATGCATTTGGGCAACTTTGTCAGAAATGAGTTTTTTGCCTAAAGAGACATGCCTATTTGCGCAGTAGTACAGATTCTGAGTATGTAACTGGGCTTGATGAAATCATCATTTCTCTTGCTTCCCTGTGCGTAGGGAAGCTCAGTTTTAGTCACAGTAGCTCCCACAAGTGTTTCCTCAGTGTGTTCCCATTTCCTTAGAAACAGTGTATTTGCTGGGAGAAAAGTGCATTACTGTGCGCTTTCACGGTTCAGCATATACATGTGTAGAAGCATAGCGCTGGCAGATACAACCGTTTCTTGACATTTTCTAACTAAGGGAACAAGTTGCACACTTCTGAGATGCATTTGGGCAACTTTGTCAGAAATGAGTTTTTTGCCTAAAGAGACATGCCTATTTGCGCAGTAGTACAGATTCTGAGTATGTAACTGGGCTTGATGAAATCAGCATTTCTCTTGCTTCCCTGTGCGTAGGGAAGCTCAGTTTTAGTCACAGTAGCTCCCACAAGTGTCTCCTCAGTGTGTTCCCATTTCCTTAGAAACAGTGTATTTGCTGGGAGAAAAGTGCATTACTGTGTGCTTTCACCGTTCAGCAAATACATGTGTAGAAGCACAGCGCTAGCAGAAACGACCGTTTCTCGACGTTTTCTAACTCAGGGAACAAGTTGCACACTTCTGAGATGCATTTGGGCAACTTTGTCAGAAATGAGTTTTTTGCCTAAAGAGACATGCCTATTTGCGCAGTAGTACAGATTCAGAGTATGTAACTGGGCTTGATGAAATCAGCATTTCTCTTGCTTCCCTGTGCGTAGGGAAGCTCAGTTTTAGTCACAGTAGCTCCCACAAGTGTCTCCTCAGTGTGTTCCCATTTCCTTAGAAACAGTGTATTTGCTGGGAGAAAAGTGCATTACTGTGCGCTTTCACGGTTCAGCATATACATGTGTAGAAGCATAGCGCTAGTAGATACAACCGTTTCTTGACGTTTTCTAACTCAGGGAACAAGTTGCACACTTCTGAGATGCATTTGGGCAACTTTGCCAGAAATGAGTTTTTTGCCTAAAGAGACATGCCTATTTGCGCAGTAGTACAGATTCTGAGTATGTAACTGGGCTTGATGAAATCAGCATTTCTCTTGCTTCCCTGTGCGTAGGGAAGCTCAGTTTTAGTCACAGTAGCTCCCACAAGTGTCTCCTCAGTGTGTTCCCATTTCCTTAGAAACAGTGTATTTGCTGGGAGAAAAGTGCATTACTGTGTGCTTTCACCGTTCATCAAATACATGTGTAGAAGCACAGCGCTAGCAGAAACGCCCTTTTCTCGAAGTTGACTAACTCAGGGAACAAGTTGCACACTTCTGAGATGCATTTGGGCAACTTTGTCAGAAATGAGTTTTTTTCCTACAGATTCATGCCTATTTGCGCAGTAGTACAGATTCTGAGTATGTAACTGGGCTTGATGAAATCAGCATTTCTCTTGCTTCCCTGTGCATAGGGAAGCTCAGTTTTAGTCACAGTAGCTCCCACAAGTGTCTCCTCAGTGTGTTCCCATTTCCTTAGAAACAGTGTATTTGCTGGGAGAAAAGTGCATTACTGTGCGCTTTCACCGTTCAGCAAATACATGTGTAGAAGCACAGCACTAGCAGAAACTACCGTTTCTCGACGTTTTCTAACTCAGGGAACAAGTTGGACACTTCTGAGATGCATTTGGGCAACTTTGTCAGAAATGAGTTTTTTGCCTAAAGAGACATGCCTATTTGCGCAGTAGTACAGATTCTGAGTATGTAACTGGGCTTGATGAAATCATCATTTCTCTTGCTTCCCTGTGCGTAGGGAAGCTCAGTTTTAGTCACAGTAGCTCCCACAAGTGTCTCCTCAGTGTGTTCCCATTTCCTTAGAAACAGTGTATTTGCTGGGAGAAAAGTGCATTACTGTGTGCTTTCACCGTTCATCAAATACATGTGTAGAAGCACAGCGCTAGCAGAAACGCCCTTTTCTCGAAGTTGACTAACTCAGGGAACAAGTTGCACACTTCTGAGATGCATTTGGGCAACTTTGTCAGAAATGAGTTTTTTGCCTAAAGAGACATGCCTATTTGCGCAGTAGTACAGATTCTGAGTATGTAACTGGGCTTGATGAAATCAGCATTTCTCTTGCTTCCCTGTGCGTAGGGAAGCTCAGTTTTAGTCACAGTAGCTCCCACAAGTGTCTCCTCAGTGTGTTCCCATTTCCTTAGAAACAGTGTATTTGCTGGGAGAAAAGTGCATTACTGTGTGCTTTCACCGTTCAGCAAATACATGTGTAGAAGAACAGCGCTAGCAGAAACGACCGTTTCTCGACGTTTTCTAACTCAGGGAACAAGTTGGACACTTCTGAGATGTATTTGGGCAACTTTGTCAGAAATGAGTTTTTTGCCTAAAGAGACATGCCTATTTGCGCAGTAGTACAGATTCTGAGTATGTAACTGGGCTTGATGAAATCAGCATTTCTCTTGCTTCCCTGTGCGTAGGGAAGCTCAGTTTTAGTCACAGTAGCTCCCACAAGTGTCTCCTCAGTGTGTTCCCATTTCCTTAGAAACAGTGTATTTGCTGGGAGAAAAGTGCATTACTGTGTGCTTTCACCGTTCATCAAATACATGTGTAGAAGCACAGCGCTAGCAGAAACGCCCTTTTCTCGAAGTTGACTAACTCAGGGAACAAGTTGCACACTTCTGAGATGCATTTGGGCAACTTTGTCAGAAATGAGTTTTTTGCCTAAAGAGACATGCCTATTTGCGCAGTAGTACAGATTCTGAGTATGTAACTGGGGTTGATGAAATCAACATTTCTCTTGCTTCCCTGTGCGTAGGGAAGCTCAGTTTTAGTCACAGTAGCTCCCACAAGTGTCTCCTCAGTGTGTTCCCATTTCCTTAGAAACAGTGTATTTGCTGGGAGAAAAGTGCATTACTGTGCGCTTTCACCGTTCAGCAAATACATGTGTAGAAGCACAGCGCTAGCAGAAACGACCGTTTCTCGACGTTTTCTAACTCAGGGAACAAGTTGGACACTTCTGAGATGCATTTGGGCAACTTTGTCAGAAATGAGTTTTTTGCCTAAAGAGACATGCCTATTTGCGCAGTAGTACAGATTCTGAGTATGTAACTGGGCTTGATGAAATCAGCATTTCTCTTGCTTCCCTGTGCGTAGGGAAGCTCAGTTTTAGTCACAGTAGCTCCCACAAGTGTCTCCACAGTGTGTTCCCATTTCCTTAGAAACAGTGTATTTGCTGGGAGAAAAGTGCATAACTGTGCGCTTTCACCGTTCAGCAAATACATGTGTAGAAGCACAGCGCTAGCAGAAACGACCGTTTCTCGACGTTTTCTAACTCAGGGAACAAGTTGGACAGTTCTGAGATGCATTTGGGCAACTTTGTCAGAAATGAGTTTTTTGCCTAAAGAGACATGCCTATTTGCGCAGTAGTACAGATTCTGAGTATGTAACTGGGCTTGATGAAATCAGCATTTCTCTTGCTTCCCTGTGCGTAGGGAAGCTCAGTTTTAGTCACAGTAGCTCCCACAAGTGTCTCCTCAGTGTGTTCCCATTTCCTTAGAAACAGTGTATTTGCTGGGAGAAAAGTGCATTACTGTGCGCTTTCACTGTTCAGCAAATACATGTGTAGAAGCACAGCGCTAGCAGAAACGACCGTTTCTCGACGTTTTCTAACTCAGGGAACAAGTTGCACACTTCTGAGATGCATTTGGGCAACTTTGTCAGAAATGAGTTTTTTGCCTAAAGAGACATGCCTATTTGCGCAGTAGTACAGATTCTGAGTATGTAACTGGGCTTGATGAAATCAGCATTTCTCTTGCTTCCCTGTGCGTAGGGAAGCTCAGTTTTAGTCACAGTAGCTCCCACAAGTGTCTCCTCAGTGTGTTCCCATTTCCTTAGAAACAGTGTATTTGCTGGGAGAAAAGTGCATTACTGTGCGCTTTCACCGTTCAGCAAATACATGTGTAGAAGCACAGCGCTAGCAGAAACGACCGTTTCTCGACGTTTTCTAACTCAGGGAACAAGTTGGACACTTCTGAGATGCATTTGGGCAACTTTGTCAGAAATGAGTTTTTTGCCTAAAGAGACATGCCTATTTGCGCAGTAGTACAGATTCTGAGTATGTAACTGGGCTTGATGAAATCAGCATTTCTCTTGCTTCCCTGTGCGTAGGGAAGCTCAGTTTTAGTCACAGTAGCTCCCACAAGTGTCTCCTCAGTGTGTTCCCATTTCCTTAGAAACAGTGTATTTGCTGGGAGAAAAGTGCATTACTGTGCGCTTTCACGGTTCAGCATATACATGTGTAGAAGCATAGCGCTAGTAGATACAACCGTTTCTTGACGTTTTCTAACTCAGGGAACAAGTTGCACACTTCTGAGATGCATTTGGGCAACTTTGCCAGAAATGAGTTTTTTGCCTAAAGAGACATGCCTATTTGCGCAGTAGTACAGATTCTGAGTATGTAACTGGGCTTGATGAAATCAGCATTTCTCTTGCTTCCCTGTGCGTAGGGAAGCTCAGTTTTAGTCACAGTAGCTCCCACAAGTGTCTCCTCAGTGTGTTCCCATTTCCTTAGAAACAGTGTATTTGCTGGGAGAAAAGTGCATTACTGTGCGCTTTCACCGTTCAGCAAATACATGTGTAGAAGCACAGCGCTAGCAGAAACTACCGTTTCTCGACGTTTTCTAACTCAGGGAACAAGTTGGACACTTCTGAGATGCATTTGGGCAACTTTGTCAGAAATGAGTTTTTTGCCTAAAGAGACATGCCTATTTGCGCAGTAGTACAGATTCTGAGTATGTAACTGGGCTTGATGAAATCAGCATTTCTCTTGCTTCCCTGTGCGTAGGGAAGCTCAGTTTTAGTCACAGTAGCTCCCACAAGTGTCTCCTCAGTGTGTTCCCATTTCCTTAGAAACAGTGTATTTGCTGGGAGAAAAGTGCATTACTGTGTGCTTTCACCGTTCATCAAATACATGTGTAGAAGCACAGCGCTAGCAGAAACGCCCTTTTCTCGAAGTTGACTAACTCAGGGAACAAGTTGCACACTTCTGAGATGCATTTGGGCAACTTTGTCAGAAATGAGTTTTTTGCCTAAAGAGACATGCCTATTTGCGCAGTAGTACAGATTCTGAGTATGTAACTGGGCTTGATGAAATCAGCATTTCTCTTGCTTCCCTGTGTGTAGGGAAGCTCAGTTTTAGTCACAGTAGCTCCCACAAGTGTCTCCTCAGTGTGTTCCCATTTCCTTAGAAACAGTGTATTTGCTGGGAGAAAAGTGCATTACTGTGTGCTTTCACCGTTCAGCAAATACATGTGTAGAAGAACAGCGCTAGCAGAAACGACCGTTTCTCGACGTTTTCTAACTCAGGGAACAAGTTGGACACTTCTGAGATGTATTTGGGCAACTTTGTCAGAAATGAGTTTTTTGCCTAAAGAGACATGCCTATTTGCGCAGTAGTACAGATTCTGAGTATGTAACTGGGCTTGATGAAATCAGCATTTCTCTTGCTTCCCTGTGTGTAGGGAAGCTCAGTTTTAGTCACAGTAGCTCCCACAAGTGTCTCCTCAGTGTGTTCCCATTTCCTTAGAAACAGTGTATTTGCTGGGAGAAAAGTGCATTACTGTGCGCTTTCACCGTTCATCAAATACATGTGTAGAAGCACAGCGCTAGCAGAAACGCCCTTTTCTCGAAGTTGACTAACTCAGGGAACAAGTTGCACACTTCTGAGATGCATTTGGGCAACTTTGTCAGAAATGAGTTTTTTGCCTAAAGAGACATGCCTATTTGCGCAGTAGTACAGATTCTGAGTATGTAACTGGGGTTGATGAAATCAACATTTCTCTTGCTTCCCTGTGCGTAGGGAAGCTCAGTTTTAGTCACAGTAGCTCCCACAAGTGTCTCCTCAGTGTGTTCCCATTTCCTTAGAAACAGTGTATTTGCTGGGAGAAAAGTGCATTACTGTGCTCTTTCACCGTTCAGCAAATACATGTGTAGAAGCACAGCGCTAGCAGAAACGACCGTTTCTCGACGTTTTCTAACTCAGGGAACAAGTTGGACACTTCTGAGATGCATTTGGGCAACTTTGTCAGAAATGAGTTTTTTGCCTAAAGAGACATGCCTATTTGCGCAGTAGTACAGATTCTGAGTATGTAACTGGGCTTGATGAAATCAGCATTTCTCTTGCTTCCCTGTGCGTAGGGAAGCTCAGTTTTAGTCACAGTAGCTCCCACAAGTGTCTCCACAGTGTGTTCCCATTTCCTTAGAAACAGTGTATTTGCTGGGAGAAAAGTGCATAACTGTGCGCTTTCACCGTTCAGCAAATACATGTGTAGAAGCACAGCGCTAGCAGAAACGACCGTTTCTCGACGTTTTCTAACTCAGGGAACAAGTTGGACAGTTCTGAGATGCATTTGGGCAACTTTGTCAGAAATGAGTTTTTTGCCTAAAGAGACATGCCTATTTGCGCAGTAGTACAGATTCTGAGTATGTAACTGGGCTTGATGAAATCAGCATTTCTCTTGCTTCCCTGTGCGTAGGGAAGCTCAGTTTTAGTCACAGTAGCTCCCACAAGTGTCTCCTCAGTGTGTTCCCATTTCCTTAGAAACAGTGTATTTGCTGGGAGAAAAGTGCATTACTGTGCGCTTTCACCGTTCAGCAAATACATGTGTAGAAGCACAGCGCTAGCAGAAACGACCGTTTCTCGACGTTTTCTAACTCAGGGAACAAGTTGCACACTTCTGAGATGCATTTGGGCAACTTTGTCAGAAATGAGTTTTTTGCCTAAAGAGACATGCCTATTTGCGCAGTAGTACAGATTCTGAGTATGTAACTGGGCTTGATGAAATCATCATTTCTCTTGCTTCCCTGTGCGTAGGGAAGCTCAGTTTTAGTCACAGTAGCTCCCACAAGTGTCTCCTCAGTGTGTTCCCATTTCCTTAGAAACAGTGTATTTGCTGGGAGAAAAGTGCATTACTGTGCGCTTTCACCGTTCAGCAAATACATGTGTAGAAGCACAGCGCTAGCAGAAACGACCGTTTCTCGACGTTTTCTAACTCAGGGAACAAGTTGGACACTTCTGAGATGCATTTGGGCAACTTTGTCAGAAATGAGTTTTTTGCCTAAAGAGACATGCCTATTTGCGCAGTAGTACAGATTCTGAGTATGTAACTGGGCTTGATGAAATCAGCATTTCTCTTGCTTCCCTGTGCGTAGGGAAGCTCAGTTTTAGTCACAGTAGCTCCCACAAGTGTCTCCTCAGTGTGTTCCCATTTCCTTAGAAACAGTGTATTTGCTGGGAGAAAAGTGCATTACTGTGTGCTTTCACCGTTCATCAAATACATGTGTAGAAGCACAGCGCTAGCAGAAACGCCCTTTTCTCGAAGTTGACTAACTCAGGGAACAAGTTGCACACTTCTGAGATGCATTTGGGCAACTTTGTCAGAAATGAGTTTTTTGCCTAAAGAGACATGCCTATTTGCGCAGTAGTACAGATTCTGAGTATGTAACTGGGCTTGATGAAATCAGCATTTCTCTTGCTTCCCTGTGCGTAGGGAAGCTCAGTTTTAGTCACAGTAGCTCCCACAAGTGTCTCCTCAGTGTGTTCCCATTTCCTTAGAAACAGTGTATTTGCTGGGAGAAAAGTGCATTACTGTGTGCTTTCACCGTTCATCAAATACATGTGTAGAAGCACAGCGCTAGCAGAAACACCCTTTTCTCGAAGTTGACTAACTCAGGGAACAAGTTGCACACTTCTGAGATGCATTTGGGCAACTTTGTCAGAAATGAGTTTTTTGCCTAAAGAGACATGCCTATTTGCGCAGTAGTACAGATTCTGAGTATGTAACTGGGCTTGATGAAATCAGCATTTCTCTTGCTTCCCTGTGTGTAGGGAAGCTCAGTTTTAGTCACAGTAGCTCCCACAAGTGTCTCCTCAGTGTGTTCCCATTTCCTTAGAAACAGTGTATTTGCTGGGAGAAAAGTGCATTACTGTGTGCTTTCACCGTTCAGCAAATACATGTGTAGAAGAACAGCGCTAGCAGAAACGACCGTTTCTCGACGTTTTCTAACTCAGGGAACAAGTTGGACACTTCTGAGATGTATTTGGGCAACTTTGTCAGAAATGAGTTTTTTGCCTAAAGAGACATGCCTATTTGCGCAGTAGTACAGATTCTGAGTATGTAACTGGGCTTGATGAAATCAGCATTTCTCTTGCTTCCCTGTGTGTAGGGAAGCTCAGTTTTAGTCACAGTAGCTCCCACAAGTGTCTCCTCAGTGTGTTCCCATTTCCTTAGAAACAGTGTATTTGCTGGGAGAAAAGTGCATTACTGTGCGCTTTCACCGTTCATCAAATACATGTGTAGAAGCACAGCGCTAGCAGAAACGCCCTTTTCTCGAAGTTGACTAACTCAGGGAACAAGTTGCACACTTCTGAGATGCATTTGGGCAACTTTGTCAGAAATGAGTTTTTTGCCTAAAGAGACATGCCTATTTGCGCAGTAGTACAGATTCTGAGTATGTAACTGGGGTTGATGAAATCAACATTTCTCTTGCTTCCCTGTGCGTAGGGAAGCTCAGTTTTAGTCACAGTAGCTCCCACAAGTGTCTCCTCAGTGTGTTCCCATTTCCTTAGAAACAGTGTATTTGCTGGGAGAAAAGTGCATTACTGTGCGCTTTCACCGTTCAGCAAATACATGTGTAGAAGCACAGCGCTAGCAGAAACGACCGTTTCTCGACGTTTTCTAACTCAGGGAACAAGTTGGACACTTCTGAGATGCATTTGGGCAACTTTGTCAGAAATGAGTTTTTTGCCTAAAGAGACATGCCTATTTGCGCAGTAGTACAGATTCTGAGTATGTAACTGGGCTTGATGAAATCAGCATTTCTCTTGCTTCCCTGTGCGTAGGGAAGCTCAGTTTTAGTCACAGTAGCTCCCACAAGTGTCTCCACAGTGTGTTCCCATTTCCTTAGAAACAGTGTATTTGCTGGGAGAAAAGTGCATAACTGTGCGCTTTCACCGTTCAGCAAATACATGTGTAGAAGCACAGCGCTAGCAGAAACGACCGTTTCTCGACGTTTTCTAACTCAGGGAACAAGTTGGACACTTCTGAGATGCATTTGGGCAACTTTGTCAGAAATGAGTTTTTTGCCTAAAGAGACATGCCTATTTGCGCAGTAGTACAGATTCTGAGTATGTAACTGGGCTTGATGAAATCAGCATTTCTCTTGCTTCCCTGTGCGTAGGGAAGCTCAGTTTTAGTCACAGTAGCTCCCACAAGTGTCTCCTCAGTGTGTTCCCATTTCCTTAGAAACAGTGTATTTGCTGGGAGAAAAGTGCATTACTGTGCGCTTTCACCGTTCAGCAAATACATGTGTAGAAGCACAGCGCTAGCAGAAACGACCGTTTCTCGACGTTTTCTAACTCAGGGAACAAGTTGCACACTTCTGAGATGCATTTGGGCAACTTTGTCAGAAATGAGTTTTTTGCCTAAAGAGACATGCCTATTTGCGCAGTAGTACAGATTCTGAGTATGTAACTGGGCTTGATGAAATCATCATATCTCTTGCTTCCCTGTGCGTAGGGAAGCTCAGTTTTAGTCACAGTAGCTCCCACAAGTGTCTCCTCAGTGTGTTCCCATTTCCTTAGAAACAGTGTATTTGCTGGGAGAAAAGTGCATTACTGTGCGCTTTCACCGTTCAGCAAATACATGTGTAGAAGCACAGCGCTAGCAGAAACGACCGTTTCTCGACGTTTTCTAACTCAGGGAACAAGTTGGACACTTCTGAGATGCATTTGGGCAACTTTGTCAGAAATGAGTTTTTTGCCTAAAGAGACATGCCTATTTGCGCAGTAGTACAGATTCTGAGTATGTAACTGGGCTTGATGAAAACAGCATTTCTCTTGCTTCCCTGTGCGTAGGGAAGCTCAGTTTTAGTCACAGTAGCTCCCACAAGTGTCTCCTCAGTGTGTTCCCATTTCCTTAGAAACAGTGTATTTGCTGGGAGAAAAGTCCATTACTGTGCGCTTTCACGGTTCAGCATATACATGTGTAGAAGCATAGCGCTAGTAGATACGACCGTTTCTTGACGTTTTCTAACTCAGGGAACAAGTTGCACACTTCTGAGATGCATTTGGGCAACTTTGTCAGAAATGAGTTTTTTGCCTAAAGAGACATGCCTATTTGCGCAGTAGTACAGATTCTGAGTATGTAACTGGGCGTGATGAATTCAGCATTTCTCTTGCTTCCCTGTGCGTAGGGAAGCTCAGTTTTAGTCACAGTAGCTCCCACAAGTGTCTCCTCAGTGTGTTCCCATTTCCTTAGAAACAGTGTATTTGCTGGGAGAAAAGTGCATTACTGTGTGCTTTCACCGTTCAGCAAATACATGTGTAGAAGCACAGCGCTAGCAGAAACGACCGTTTCTCGACGTTTTCTAACTCAGGGAACAAGTTGCACACTTCTGAGATGCATTTGGGCAACTTTGTCAGAAATGAGTTTTTTGCCTAAAGAGACATGCCTATTTGCGCAGTAGTACAGATTCTGAGTATGTAACTGGGCTTGATGAAATCAGCATTTCTCTTGCTTCCCTGTGCGTAGGGAAGCTCAGTTTTAGTCACAGTAGCTCCCACAAGTGTCTCCTCAGTGTGTTCCCATTTCCTTAGAAACAGTGTATTTGCTGGGAGAAAAGTCCATTACTGTGCGCTTTCACGGTTCAGCATATACATGTGTAGAAGCATAGCGCTAGTAGATACGACCGTTTCTTGACGTTTTCTAACTCAGGGAACAAGGTGCACACTTCTGAGATGCATTTGGGCAACTTTGTCAGAAATGAGTTTTTTGCCTAAAGAGACATGCCTATTTGCACAGTAGTACAGATTCTGAGTATGTAACTGGGCGTGATGAAATCAGCATTTCTCTTGCTTCCCTGTGCGTAGGGAAGCTCAGTTTTAGTCACAGTAGCTCCCACAAGTGTCTCCTCAGTGTGTTCCCATTTCCTTAGAAACAGTGTATTTGCTGGGAGAAAAGTGCATTACTGTGCGCTTTCACCGTTCAGCAAATACATGTGTAGAAGCACAGCGCTAGCAGAAACGACCGTTTCTCGACGTTTTCTAACTCAGGGAACAAGTTGCACACTTCTGAGATGCATTTGGGCAACTTTGTCAGAAATGAGTTTTTTGCCTAAAGAGACATGCCTATTTGCGCAGTAGTACAGATTCTGAGTATGTAACTGGGCTTGATGAAATCAGCATTTCTCTTGCTTCCCTGTGCGTAGGGAAGCTCAGTTTTAGTCACAGTAGCTCCCACAAGTGTCTCCTCAGTGTGTTCCCATTTCCTTAGAAACAGTGTATTTGCTGGGAGAAAAGTGCATTACTGTGTGCTTTCACCGTTTTGCAAATACATGTGTAGAAGCACAGCGCTAGCAGAAACGACCGTTTCTCGACGTTTTCTAACTCAGGGAACAAGTTGTACACTTCTGAGATGCATTTGGGCAACTTTGTCAGAAATGATTTTTTTGCCTAAAAAGATATGCCTATTTGCGCAGTAGTACAGATTCTGAGTATGTAACTGGGCTTGATGAAATCATCATTTCTCTTGCTTCCCTGTGCGTAGGGAAGCTCAGTTTTAGTCACAGTAGCTCCCACAAGTGTCTCCTCAGTGTGTTCCCATTTCCTTAGAAACAGTGTATTTGCTGGGAGAAAAGTACATTACTGTGCGCTTTCACCGTTCAGCAAATACATGTGTAGAAGCACAGCGCTAGCAGAAACGAACGTTTCTCGACTTTTTCTAATTCAGGGAACAAGTTGCACACTTCTGAGATGCATTTGGGCTACTTTGTCAGAAATGAGTTTTTTGCCTAAAGAGACATGCCTATTTGCGCAGTAGTACAGATTCAGAGTATGTAACTGGGCTTGATGAAATCATCATTTCTCTTGCTTCCCTGTGCGTAGGGAAGCTCAGTTTTAGTCACAGTAGCTCCCACAAGTGTCTCCTCAGTGTGTTCCCATTTCCTTAGAAACAGTGTATTTGCTGGGAGAAAAGTCCATTACTGTGCGCTTTCACGGTTCAGCATATACATGTGTAGAAGCATAGCGCTAGTAGATACGACCGTTTCTTGACGTTTTCTAACTCAGGGAACAAGTTGCACACTTCTGAGATGCATTTGGGCAACTTTGTCAGAAATGAGTTTTTTGCCTAAAGAGACATGCCTATTTGCGCAGTAGTACAGATTCTGAGTATGTAACTGGGCTTGATGAAATCAGCATTTCTCTTGCTTCCCTGTGCGTAGGGAAGCTCAGTTTTAGTCACAGTAGCTCCCACAAGTGTCTCCTCAGTGTGTTCCCATTTCCTTAGAAACAGTGTATTTGCTGGGAGAAAAGTGCATTACTGTGTGCTTTCACCGTTCAGCAAATACATGTGTAGAAGCACAGCGCTAGCAGAAACGACCGTTTCTCGACGTTTTCTAACTCAGGGAACAAGTTGCACACTTCTGAGATGCATTTGGGCAACTTTGTCAGAAATGAGTTTTTTGCCTAAAGAGACATGCCTATTTGCGCAGTAGTACAGATTCTGAGTATGTAACTGGGCTTGATGAAATCAGCATTTCTCTTGCTTCCCTGTGCGTAGGGAAGCTCAGTTTTAGTTACAGTAGCTCCCACAAGTGTCTCCACAGTGTGTTCCCATTTCCTTAGAAACAGTGTATTTGCTGGGAGAAAAGTGCATAACTGTGCGCTTTCACCGTTCAGCAAATACATGTGTAGAAGCACAGCGCTAGCAGAAACGACCGTTTCTCGACGTTTTCTAACTCAGGGCACAAGTTGGACAGTTCTGAGAGGCATTTGGGCAACTTTGTCAGAAATGAGTTTTTTGCCTAAAGAGACATGCCTATTTGCGCAGTAGTACAGATTCTGAGTATGTATCTGGGCTTGATGAAATCAGCATTTCTCTTGCTTCCCTGTGCGTAGGGAAGCTCAGTTTTAGTCACAGTAGCTCCCACAAGTGTCTCCTCAGTGTGTTCCCATTTCCTTAGAAACAGTGTATTTGCGGGGAGAAAAGTGCATTACTGTGCGCTTTCACCGTTCAGCAAATACATGTGTAGAAGCACAGCGCTAGCAGAAACGAACGTTTCTCGATGTTTTCTAACTCAGGGAACAAGTTGCACACTTCTGAGGTGCATTTGGGCAACTTTGTCAGAAATGAGTTTTTTGCCTAAAGAGACATGCCTATTTGCGCAGTAGTACAGATTCTGAGTATGTAACTGGGCTTGATGAAATCAGCATTTCTCTTGCTTCCCTGTGCGTAGGGAAGCTCAGTTTTAGTCACAGTAGCTCCCACAAGTGTCTCCTCAGTGTGTTCCCATTTCCTTCGAAACAGTGTATTTGCTGGGAGAAAAGTGCATTACTGTGCGCTTTCACGGTTCAGCATATACTTGTGTAGAAGCACAGCGCTAGCAGAAACGACCGTTTCTCGATGTTTTCTAACTCAGGGAACAAGTTGCACACTTCTGAGATGCATTTGGGCAACTTTGTCAGAAATGAGTTTTTTGCCTAAAGAGACATGCCTATTTGCGCAGTAGTACAGATTCTGAGTATGTAACTGGGCTTGATGAAATCAGCATTTCTCTTGCTTCCCTGTGCGTAGGGAAGCTCAGTTTTAGTCACAGTAGCTCCCACAAGTGTCTCCTCAGTGTGTTCCCATTTCCTTAGAAACAGTGTATTTGCTGGGAGAAAAGTGCATTACTGTGCGCTTTCACCGTTCAGCAAATACATGTGTAGAAGCACAGCGCCATCAGAAACGACCGTTTCTCGACGTTTTCTAACTCAGGGAACAAGTTGGACACTTCTGAGATGCATTTGGGCAACTTTGTCAGAAATGAGTTTTTTGCCTAAAGAGACATGCCTATTTGCGCAGTAGTACAGATTCTGAGTATGTAACTGGGCTTGATGAAATCAGCATTTCTCTTGCTTCCCTGTGCGTAGGGAAGCTCAGTTTTAGGCACAGTAGCTCCCACAAGTGTCTCCTCAGTGTGTTCCCATTTCCTTAGAAACACTGTATTTGCTGGGAGAAAAGTGCATTACTGTGCGCTTTCACCGTTCAGCAAATACATGTGTAGAAGCACAGCGCTAGCAGAAACGAACGTTTCTCGACGTTTTCTAATTCAGGGAACAAGTTGCACACTTCTGAGATGCATTTGGGCAACTTTGTCAGAAATGAGTTTTTTGCCTAAAGAGACATGCCTATTTGCGCAGTAGTACAGATTCTGAGTATGTAACTGGGCTTGATGAAATCAGCATTTCTCTTGCTTCCCTGTGCGTAGGGAAGCTCAGTTTTAGTCACAGTAGCTCCCACAAGTGTCTCCTCAGTGTGTTCCCATTTCCTTAGAAACAGTGTATTTGCTGGGAGAAAAGTGCATTACTGTGTGCTTTCACCGTTTTGCAAATCATGTGTAGAAGCACAGCGCTAGCAGAAACGACCGTTTCTCGACGTTTTCTAACTCAGGGAACAAGTTGCACACTTCTGAGATGCATTTGGGCAACTTTGTCAGAAATGATTTTTTTGCCTAAAAAGACATGCCTATTTGCGCAGTAGTACAGATTCTGAGTATGTAACTGGGCTTGATGAAATCATCATTTCTCTTGCTTCCCTGTGCGTAGGGAAGCTCAGTTTTAGTCACAGTAGCTCCCACAAGTGTCTCCTCAGTGTGTTCCCATTTCCTTAGAAACAGTGTATTTGCTGGGAGAAAAGTGCATTACTGTGCGCTTTCACCGTTCAGCAAATACATGTGTAGAAGCACAGCGCTAGCAGAAACGAACGTTTCTCGACTTTTTCTAATTCAGGGAACAAGTTGCACACTTCTGAGATGCATTTGGGCTACTTTGTCAGAAATGAGTTTTTTGCCTAAAGAGACATGCCTATTTGCGCAGTAGTACAGATTCAGAGTATGTAACTGGGCTTGATGAAATCAGCATTTCTCTTGCTTCCCTGTGCGTAGGGAAGCTCAGTTTTAGTCACAGTAGCTCCCACAAGTGTCTCCTCAGTGTGTTCCCATTTCCTTAGAAACAGTGTATTTGCTGGGAGAAAAGTCCATTACTGTGCGCTTTCACGGTTCAGCATATACATGTGTAGAAGCATAGCGCTAGTAGATACGACCGTTTCTTGACGTTTTCTAACTCAGGGAACAAGTTGCACACTTCTGAGATGCATTTGGGCAACTTTGTCAGAAATGAGTTTTTTGCCTACAGAGACATGCCTATTTGCGCAGTAGTACAGATTCTGAGTATGTAACTGGGCTTGATGAAATCAGCATTTCTCTTGCTTCCCTGTGCGTAGGGAAGCTCAGTTTTAGTCACAGTAGCTCCCACAAGTGTCTCCTCAGTGTGTTCCCATTTCCTTAGAAACACTGTATTTGCTGGGAGAAAAGTGCATTACTGTGTGCTTTCACCGTTCAGCAAATACATGTGTAGAAGCACAGCGCTAGCAGAAACGACCGTTTCTCGACGTTTTCTAACTCAGGGAACAAGTTGCACACTTCTGAGATGCATTTGGGCAACTTTGTCAGAAATGAGTTTTTTGCCTAAAGAGACATGCCTATTTGCGCAGTAGTACAGATTCTGAGTATGTAACTGGGCTTGATGAAATCAGCATTTCTCTTGCTTCCCTGTGCGTAGGGAAGCTCAGTTTTAGTCACAGTAGCTCCCACAAGTGTCTCCTCAGTGTGTTCCCATTTCCTTAGAAACAGTGTATTTGCTGGGAGAAAAGTCCATTACTGTGCGCTTTCACGGTCAGCATATACATGTGTAGAAGCATAGCGCTAGTAGATACGACCGTTTCTTGACGTTTTCTAACTCAGGGAACAAGTTGCACACTTCTGAGATGCATTTGGGCAACTTTGTCAGAAATGAGTTTTTTGCCTAAAGAGACATGCCTATTTGCGCAGTAGTACAGATTCTGAGTATGTAACTGGGCTTGATGAAATCAGCATTTCTCTTGCTTCCCTGTGCGTAGGGAAGCTCAGTTTTAGTCACAGTAGCTCCCACAAGTGTCTCCTCAGTGTGTTCCCATTTCCTTAGAAACAGTGTATTTGCTGGGAGAAAAGTGCATTACTGCGCGCTTTCACCGTTCAGCAAATACATGTGTAGAAGCACAGCGCTAGCAGAAACGACCGTTTCTCGACGTTTTCTAACTCAGGGAACAAGTTGCACACTTCTGAGATGCATTTGGGCAACTTTGTCAGAAATGAGTTTTTTGCCTAAAGAGACATGCCTATTTGCGCAGTAGTACAGATTCTGAGTATTTAACTGGGCTTGATGAAATCAGCATTTCTCTTGCTTCCCTGTGCGTAGGGAAGCTCAGTTTTAGTCACAGTAGCTCCCACAAGTGTCTCCTCAGTGTGTTCCCATTTCCTTAGAAACAGTGTATTTGCTGGGAGAAAAGTCCATTACTGTGCGCTTTCACGGTTCAGCATATACATGTGTAGAAGCATAGCGCTAGTAGATACGACCGTTTCTTGACGTTTTCTAACTCAGGGAACAAGTTGCACACTTCTGAGATGCATTTGGGCAACCTTGTCAGAAATGAGTTTTTTGCCTAAAGAGACATGCCTATTTGCGCAGTAGTACAGATTCTGAGTATGTAACTGGGCTTGATGAAATCAGCATTTCTCTTGCTTCCCTGTGCGTAGGGAAGCTCAGTTTTAGTCACAGTAGCTCCCACAAGTGTCTCCTCAGTGTGTTCCCATTTCCTTAGAAACAGTGTATTTGCTGGGAGAAAAGTGCATTACTGTGTGCTTTCACCGTTCAGCAAATACATGTGTAGAAGCACAGCGCTAGCAGAAACGACCGTTTCTCGACGTTTTCTAACTCAGGGAACAAGGTGCACACTTCTGAGATGCATTTGGGCAACTTTGTCAGAAATGAGTTTTTTGCCTAACGAGACATGCCTATTTGCGCAGTAGTACAGATTCTGAGTATGTAACTGGGCTTGATGAAATCAGCATTTCTCTTGCTTCCCTGTGCGTAGGGAAGCTCAGTTTTAGTCACAGTAGCTCCCACAAGTGTCTCCTCAGTGTGTTCCCATTTCCTTAGAAACAGTGTATTTGCTGGGAGAAAAGTCCATTACTGTGCGCTTTCACGGTTCAGCATATACATGTGTAGAAGCATAGCGCTAGTAGATACGACCGTTTCTTGACGTTTTCTAACTCAGGGAACAAGTTGCACACTTCTGAGATGCATTTGGGCAACTTTGTCAGAAATGAGTTTTTTGCCTAAAGAGACATGCCTATTTGCGCAGTAGTACAGATTCTGAGTATGTAACTGGGCGTGATGAAATCAGCATTTCTCTTGCTTCCCTGTGCGTAGGGAAGCTCAGTTTTAGTCACAGTAGCTCCCACAAGTGTCTCCTCAGTGTGTTCCCATTTCCTTAGAAACAGTGTATTTGCTGGGAGAAAAGTGCATTACTGTGCGCTTTCACCGTTCAGCAAATACATGTGTAGAAGCACAGCGCTAGCAGAAACGACCGTTTCTCGACGTTTTCTAACTCAGGGAACAAGTTGCACACTTCTGAGATGCATTTGGGCAACTTTGTCAGAAATGAGTTTTTTGCGCAGTAGTACAGATTCTGAGTATGTAACTGGGCTTGATGAAATCAGCATTTCTCTTGCTTCCCTGTGCGTAGGGAAGCTCAGTTTTAGTCACAGTAGCTCCCACAAGTGTCTCCTCAGTGTGTTCCCATTTCCTTAGAAACAGTGTATTTGCTGGGAGAAAAGTGCATTACTGTGCGCTTTCACGGTTCAGCATATACATGTGTAGAAGCATAGCGCTAGCAGATACGACCGTTTCTTGACGTTTTCTAACTCAGGGAACAAGTTGCACACTTCTGAGATGCATTTGGGCAACTTTGTCAGAAATGAGTTTTTTGCCTAAAGAGACATGCCTATTTGCGCAGTAGTACAGATTCTGAGTATGTAACTGGGCTTGATGAAATCAGCATTTCTCTTGCTTCCCTGTGCGTAGGGAAGCTCAGTTTTAGTCACAGTAGCTCCCACAAGTGTCTCCTCAGTGTGTTCCCATTTCCTTAGAAACAGTGTATTTGCTGGGAGAAAAGTCCATTACTGTGCGCTTTCACGGTTCAGCATATACATGTGTAGAAGCATAGCGCTAGTAGATACGACCGTTTCTTGACGTTTTCTAACTCAGGGAACAAGTTGCACACTTCTGAGATGCATTTGGGCAACTTTGTCAGAAATGAGTTTTTTGCCTAAAGAGACATGCCTATTTGCGCAGTAGTACAGATTCTGAGTATGTAACTGGGCGTGATGAAATCAGCATTTCTCTTGCTTCCCTGTGCGTAGGGAAGCTCAGTTTTAGTCACAGTAGCTCCCACAAGTGTCTCCTCAGTGTGTTCCCATTTCCTTAGAAACAGTGTATTTGCTGGGAGAAAAGTGCATTACTGTGCGCTTTCACCGTTCAGCAAATACATGTGTAGAAGCACAGCGCTAGCAGAAACGACCGTTTCTCGACGTTTTCTAACTCAGGGAACAAGTTGCACACTTCTGAGATGCATTTGGGCAACTTTGTCAGAAATGAGTTTTTTGCGCAGTAGTACAGATTCTGAGTATGTAACTGGGCTTGATGAAATCAGCATTTCTCTTGCTTCCCTGTGCGTAGGGAAGCTCAGTTTTAGTCACAGTAGCTCCCACAAGTGTCTCCTCAGTGTGTTCCCATTTCCTTAGAAACAGTGTATTTGCTGGGAGAAAAGTGCATTACTGTGCGCTTTCACGGTTCAGCATATACATGTGTAGAAGCATAGCGCTAGCAGATACGACCGTTTCTTGACGTTTTCTAACTCAGGGAACAAGTTGCACACTTCTGAGATGCATTTGGGCAACTTTGTCAGAAATGAGTTTTTTGCCTAAAGAGACATGCCTATTTGCGCAGTAGTACAGATTCTGAGTATGTAACTGGGCTTGATGAAATCAGCATTTCTCTTGCTTCCCTGTGCGTAGGGAAGCTCAGTTTTAGTCACAGTAGCTCCCACAAGTGTCTCCTCAGTGTGTTCCCATTTCCTTAGAAACAGTGTATTTGCTGGGAGAAAAGTGCATTACTGTGTGCTTTCACCGTTTTGCAAATACATGTGTAGAAGCACAGCGCTAGCAGAAACGACCGTTTCTCGACGTTTTCTAACTCAGGGAACAAGTTGCACACTTCTGAGATGCATTTGGGCAACTTTGTCAGAAATGAGTTTTTTGCCTAAAGAGACATGCCTATTTGCGCAGTAGTACAGATTCTGAGTATGTAACTGGGCTTGATGAAATCATCATTTCTCTTGCTTCCCTGTGCGTAGGGAAGCTCAGTTTTAGTCACAGTAGCTCCCACAAGTGTCTCCTCAGTGTGTTCCCATTTCCTTAGAAACAGTGTATTTGCTGGGAGAAAAGTGCATAACTGTGCGCTTTCACCGTTCAGCAAATACATGTGTAGAAGCACAGCGCTAGCAGAAACGAACGTTTCTCGATGTTTTCTAACTCAGGGAACAAGTTGCACACTTCTGAGGTGCATTTGGGCAACTTTGTCAGAAATGAGTTTTTTGCCTAAAGAGACATGCCTATTTGCGCAGTAGTACAGATTCAGAGTATGTAACTGGGCTTGATGAAATCAGCATTTCTCTTGCTTCCCTGTGCGTAGGGAAGCTCAGTTTTAGTCACAGTAGCTCCCACAAGTGTCTCCTCAGTGTGTTCCCATTTCCTTAGTAACAGTGTATTTGCTGGGAGAAAAGTGCATTACTGTGCGCTTTCACGGTTCAGCATATACATGTGTAGAAGCATAGCGCTAGTAGATACGACCGTTTTTTGACGTTTTCTAACTCAGGGAACAAGTTGCACACTTCTGAGATGCATTTGGGCAACTTTGTCAGAAATGAGTTTTTTGCCTAAAGAGACATGCCTATTTGCGCAGTAGTACAGATTCTGAGTATGTAACTGGGCTTGATGAAATCAGCATTTCTCTTGCTTCCCTGTGCGTAGGGAAGCTCAGTTTTAGTCACAGTAGCTCCCACAAGTGTCTCCTCAGTGTGTTCCCATTTCCTTAGAAACAGTGTATTTGCTGGGAGAAAAGTGCATTACTGTGTGCTTTCACCGTTCAGCAAATACATGTGTAGAAGTACAGCGCTAGCAGAAACGACCGTTTCTCGACGTTTTCTAACTCAGGGAACAAGTTGCACACTTCTGAGATGCATTTGGGCAACTTTGTCAGAAATGATTTTTTTGCCTAAAAAGACATGCCTATTTGCGCAGTAGTACAGATTCTGAGTATGTAACTGGGCTTGATGAAATCATCACTTCTCTTGCTTCCCTGTGCGTAGGGAAGCTCAGTTTTAGTCACAGTAGCTCCCACAAGTGTCTCCTCAGTGTGTTCCCATTTCCTTAGAAACAGTGTATTTGCTGGGAGAAAAGTGCATTACTGTGCGCTTTCACCGTTCAGCAAATACATGTGTAGAAGCACAGCGCTAGCAGAAACGAACGTTTCTCGACTTTTTCTAACTCAGGGAACAAGTTGCACACTTCTGAGATGCATTTGGGCAACTTTGTCAGAAATGAGTTTTTTGCCTAAAGAGACATGCCTATTTGCGCAGTAGTACAGATTCTGAGTATGTAACTGGGCTTGATGAAATCAGCATTTCTCTTGCTTCCCTGTGCGTAGGGAAGCTCAGTTTTAGTCACAGTAGCTCCCACAAGTGTCTCCTCAGTGTGTTCCCATTTCCTTAGAAACAGTGTATTTGCTGGGAGAAAAGTGCATTACTGTGTGCTTTCACCGTTTTGCAAATACATGTGTAGAAGCACAGCGCTAGCAGAAACGACCGTTTCTCGACGTTTTCTAACTCAGGGAACAAGTTGCACACTTCTGAGATGCATTTGGGCAACTTTGTCAGAAATGATTTTTTTGCCTAAAAAGACATGCCTATTTTCGCAGTAGTACAATTCTGAGTATGTAACTGGGCTTGATGAAATCATCATTTCTCTTGCTTCCCTGTGCGTAGGGAAGCTCAGTTTTAGTCACAGTAGCTCCCACAAGTGTCTCCTCAGTGTGTTCCCATTTCCTTAGAAACAGTGTATTTGCTTGGAGAAAAGTGCATTACTGTGCGCTTTCACCGTTCAGCAAATACATGTGTAGAAGCACAGCGCTAGCAGAAACGAACGTTTCTCGACTTTTTCTAATTCAGGGAACAAGTTTCACACTTCTGAGATGCATTTGGGCAACTTTGTCAGAAATGAGTTTTTTGCCTAAAGAGACATGCCTATTTGCGCAGTAGTACAGATTCTGAGTATGTAACTGGGCTTGATGAAATCAGCATTTCTCTTGCTTCCCTGTGCGTAGGGAAGCTCAGTTTTAGTCACAGTAGCTCCCACAAGTGTCTCCTCAGTGTGTTCCCATTTCCTTAGAAACAGTGTATTTGCTGGGAGAAAAGTGCATTACTGTGTGCTTTCACCGTTCAGCAAATACATGTGTAGAAGCACAGCGCTAGCAGAAACGACCGTTTCTCGACGTTTTCTAACTCAGGGAACAAGTTGCACACTTCTGAGATGCATTTGGGCAACTTTGTCAGAAATGAGTTTTTTGCCTAAAGAGACATGCCTATTTGCGCAGTAGTACAGATTCTGAGTATGTAACTGGGCTTGATGAAATCAGCATTTCTCTTGCTTCCCTGTGCGTAGGGAAGCTCAGTTTTAGTCACAGTAGCTCCCACAAGTGTCTCCTCAGTGTGTTCCCATTTCCTTAGAAACAGTGTATTTGCTGGGAGAAAAGTGCATTACTGTGTGCTTTCACCGTTCAGCAAATACATGTGTAGAAGCACAGCGCTAGCAGAAACGACCGTTTCTCGACGTTTTCTAACTCAGGGAACAAGTTGCACACTTCTGAGATGCATTTGGGCAACTTTGTCAGAAATAATTTTTTTGCCTAAAGAGACATGCCTATTTGCGCAGTAGTACAGATTCTGAGTATGTAACTGGGCTTGATGAAATCATCATTTCTCTTGCTTCCCTGTGCGTAGGGAAGCTCAGTTTTAGTCACAGTAGCTCCCACAAGTGTCTCCTCAGTGTGTTCCCATTTCCTTAGAAACAGTGTATTTGCTGGGAGAAAAGTGCATTACTGTGCGCTTTCACCGTTCAGCAAATACATGTGTAGAAGCACAGCGCTAGCAGAAACGACCGTTTCTCGACGTTTTCTAACTCAGGGAACAAGTTGCACACTTCTGAGATGCATTTGGGCAACTTTGTCAGAAATGAGTTTTTTGCCTAAAGAGACATGCCTATTTGCGCAGTAGTACAGATTCTGAGTATGTAACTGGGCTTGATGAAATCAGCATTTCTCTTGCTTCCCTGTGCGTAGGGAAGCTCAGTTTTAGTCACAGTAGCTCCCACAAGTGTCTCCACAGTGTGTTCCCATTTCCTTAGAAACAGTGTATTTGCTGGGAGAAAAGTGCATAACTGTGCGCTTTCACCGTTCAGCAAATACATGTGTAGAAGCACAGCGCTAGCAGAAACGACCGTTTCTCGACGTTTTCTAACTCAGGGAAGAAGTTGGACACTTCTGAGAAGCATTTGGGCAACTTTTTCAGAAATGAGTTTTTTGCCTAAAGAGACATGCCTATTTGCGCAGTACTACAGATTCTGAGTATGTAACTGGGCTTGATGAAATCAGCATTTCTCTTGCTTCCCTGTGCGTAGGGAAGCTCAGTTTTAGTCACAGTAGCTCCCACAAGTGTCTCCTCAGTGTGTTCCCATTTCCTTAGAAACAGTGTATTTGCTGGGAGAAAAGTGCATTACTGTCTGCTTTCACCGTTCAGCAAATACATGTGTAGAAGCACAGCGCTAGCAGAAACGACCGTTTCTCGACGTTTTCTAACTCAGGGAACAAGTTGCACACTTCTGAGATGCATTTCGGCAACTTTGTCAGAAATGAGTTTTTTGCCTAAAGAGACATGCCTATTTGCGCAGTAGTACAGATTCTGAGTATGTAACTGGGCTTGATGAAATCAGCATTTCTCTTGCTTCCCTGTGCGTAGGGAAGCTCAGTTTTAGTCACAGTAGCTCCCACAAGTGTCTCCTCAGTGTGTTTCCATTTCCTTAGAAACAGTGTATTTGCTGGGAGAAAAGTGCATTACTGTGTGCTTTCACCGTTCAGCAAATACATGTGTAGAAGCACAGCGCTAGCAGAAACGACCGTTTCTCGACGTTTTCTAACTCAGGGAACAAGTTGCACACTTCTGAGATGCATTTGGGCAACTTTGTCAGAAATAATTTTTTTGCCTAAAAAGACATGCCTATTTGCGCAGTAGTACAGATTCTGAGTATGTAACTGGGCTTGATGAAATCATCATTTCTCTTGCTTCCCTGTGCGTAGGGAAGCTCAGTTTTAGTCACAGTAGCTCCCACAAGTGTCTCCTCAGTGTGTTCCCATTTCCTTAGAAACAGTGTATTTGCTGGGAGAAAAGTGCATTACTGTGCGCTTTCACCGTTCAGCAAATACATGTGTAGAAGCACAGCGCTAGCAGAAACGACCGTTTCTCGACGTTTTCTAACTCAGGGAACAAGTTGCACACTTCTGAGATGCATTTGGGCAACTTTGTCAGAAATGAGTTTTTTGCCTAAAGAGACATGCCTATTTGCGCAGTAGTACAGATTCTGAGTATGTAACTGGGCTTGATGAAATCAGCATTTCTCTTGCTTCCCTGTGCGTAGGGAAGCTCAGTTTTAGTCACAGTAGCTCCCACAAGTGTCTCCACAGTGTGTTCCCATTTCCTTAGAAACAGTGTATTTGCTGGGAGAAAAGTGCATAACTGTGCGCTTTCACCGTTCAGCAAATACATGTGTAGAAGCACAGCGCTAGCAGAAACGACCGTTTCTCGACGTTTTCTAACTCAGGGAACAAGTTGGACACTTCTGAGAAGCATTTGGGCAACTTTTTCAGAAATGAGTTTTTTGCCTAAAGAGACATGCCTATTTGCGCAGTACTACAGATTCTGAGTATGTAACTGGGCTTGATGAAATCAGCATTTCTCTTGCTTCCCTGTGCGTAGGGAAGCTCAGTTTTAGTCACAGTAGCTCCCACAAGTGTCTCCTCAGTGTGTTCCCATTTCCTTAGAAACAGTGTATTTGCTGGGAGAAAAGTGCATAACTGTGCGCTTTCACCGTTCAGCAAATACATGTGTAGAAGCACAGCGCTAGCAGAAACGAACGTTTCTCGATGTTTTCTAACTCAGGGAACAAGTTGCACACTTCTGAGGTGCATTTGGGCAACTTTGTCAGAAATGAGTTTTTTGCCTAAAGAGACATGCCTATTTGCGCAGTAGTACAGATTCTGAGTATGTAACTGGGCTTGATGAAATCAGCATTTCTCTTGCTTCCCTGTGCGTAGGGAAGCTCAGTTTTAGTCACAGTAGCTCCCACAAGTGTCTCCTCAGTGTGTTCCCATTTCCTTAGAAACAATGTATTTGCTGGGAGAAAAGTGCATTACTGTGTGCTTTCACCGTTTTGCAAATACATGTGTAGAAGCACAGCGCTAGCAGAAACGACCGTTTCTCGACGTTTTCTAACTCAGGGAACAAGTTGCACACTTCTGAGATGCATTTGGGCAACTTTGTCAGAAATGAGTTTTTTGCCTAAAGAGACATGCCTATTTGCGCAGTAGTACAGATTCTGAGTATGTAACTGGGCTTGATGAAATCATCATTTCTCTTGCTTCCCTGTGCGTAGGGAAGCTCAGTTTTAGTCACAGTAGCTCCCACAAGTGTCTCCTCAGTGTGTTCCCATTTCCTTAGAAACAGTGTATTTGCTGGGAGAAAAGTGCATAACTGTGCGCTTTCACCGTTCAGCAAATACATGTGTAGAAGCACAGCGCTAGCAGAAACGAACGTTTCTCGATGTTTTCTAACTCAGGGAACAAGTTGCACACTTCTGAGGTGCATTTGGGCAACTTTGTCAGAAATGAGTTTTTTGCCTAAAGAGACATGCCTATTTGCGCAGTAGTACAGATTCAGAGTATGTAACTGGGCTTGATGAAATCAGCATTTCTCTTGCTTCCCTGTGCGTAGGGAAGCTCAGTTTTAGTCACAGTAGCTCCCACAAGTGTCTCCTCAGTGTGTTCCCATTTCCTTAGTAACAGTGTATTTGCTGGGAGAAAAGTGCATTACTGTGCGCTTTCACGGTTCAGCATATACATGTGTAGAAGCATAGCGCTAGTAGATACGACCGTTTCTTGACGTTTTCTAACTCAGGGAACAAGTTGCACACTTCTGAGATGCATTTGGGCAACTTTGTCAGAAATGAGTTTTTTGCCTAAAGAGACATGCCTATTTGCGCAGTAGTACAGATTCTGAGTATGTAACTGGGCTTGATGAAATCAGCATTTCTCTTGCTTCCCTGTGCGTAGGGAAGCTCAGTTTTAGTCACAGTAGCTCCCACAAGTGTCTCCTCAGTGTGTTCCCATTTCCTTAGAAACAGTGTATTTGCTGGGAGAAAAGTGCATTACTGTGTGCTTTCACCGTTCAGCAAATACATGTGTAGAAGTACAGCGCTAGCAGAAACGACCGTTTCTCGACGTTTTCTAACTCAGGGAACAAGTTGCACACTTCTGAGATGCATTTGGGCAACTTTGTCAGAAATGATTTTTTTGCCTAAAAAGACATGCCTATTTGCGCAGTAGTACAGATTCTGAGTATGTAACTGGGCTTGATGAAATCATCACTTCTCTTGCTTCCCTGTGCGTAGGGAAGCTCAGTTTTAGTCACAGTAGCTCCCACAAGTGTCTCCTCAGTGTGTTCCCATTTCCTTAGAAACAGTGTATTTGCTGGGAGAAAAGTGCATTACTGTGCGCTTTCACCGTTCAGCAAATACATGTGTAGAAGCACAGCGCTAGCAGAAACGAACGTTTCTCGACTTTTTCTAACTCAGGGAACAAGTTGCACACTTCTGAGATGCATTTGGGCAACTTTGTCAGAAATGAGTTTTTTGCCTAAAGAGACATGCCTATTTGCGCAGTAGTACAGATTCTGAGTATGTAACTGGGCTTGATGAAATCAGCATTTCTCTTGCTTCCCTGTGCGTAGGGAAGCTCAGTTTTAGTCACAGTAGCTCCCACAAGTGTCTCCTCAGTGTGTTCCCATTTCCTTAGAAACAGTGTATTTGCTGGGAGAAAAGTGCATTACTGTGTGCTTTCACCGTTTTGCAAATACATGTGTAGAAGCACAGCGCTAGCAGAAACGACCGTTTCTCGACGTTTTCTAACTCAGGGAACAAGTTGCACACTTCTGAGATGCATTTGGGCAACTTTGTCAGAAATGATTTTTTTGCCTAAAAAGACATGCCTATTTTCGCAGTAGTACAATTCTGAGTATGTAAATGGGCTTGATGAAATCATCATTTCTCTTGCTTCCCTGTGCGTAGGGAAGCTCAGTTTTAGTCACAGTAGCTCCCACAAGTGTCTCCTCAGTGTGTTCCCATTTCCTTAGAAACAGTGTATTTGCTTGGAGAAAAGTGCATTACTGTGCGCTTTCACCGTTCAGCAAATACATGTGTAGAAACACAGCGCTAGCAGAAACGAACGTTTCTCGACTTTTTCTAATTCAGGGAACAAGTTTCACACTTCTGAGATGCATTTGGGCAACTTTGTCAGAAATGAGTTTTTTGCCTAAAGAGACATGCCTATTTGCGCAGTAGTACAGATTCTGAGTATGTAACTGGGCTTGATGAAATCAGCATTTCTCTTGCTTCCCTGTGCGTAGGGAAGCTCAGTTTTAGTCACAGTAGCTCCCACAAGTGTCTCCTCAGTGTGTTCCCATTTCCTTAGAAACAGTGTATTTGCTGGGAGAAAAGTGCATTACTGTGTGCTTTCACCGTTCAGCAAATACATGTGTAGAAGCACAGCGCTAGCAGAAACGACCGTTTCTCGACGTTTTCTAACTCAGGGAACAAGTTGCACACTTCTGAGATGCATTTGGGCAACTTTGTCAGAAATGAGTTTTTTGCCTAAAGAGACATGCCTATTTGCGCAGTAGTACAGATTCTGAGTATGTAACTGGGCTTGATGAAATCAGCATTTCTCTTGCTTCCCTGTGCGTAGGGAAGCTCAGTTTTAGTCACAGTAGCTCCCACAAGTGTCTCCTCAGTGTGTTCCCATTTCCTTAGAAACAGTGTATTTGCTGGGAGAAAAGTGCATTACTGTGTGCTTTCACCGTTCAGCAAATACATGTGTAGAAGCACAGCGCTAGCAGAAACGACCGTTTCTCGACGTTTTCTAACTCAGGGAACAAGTTGCACACTTCTGAGATGCATTTGGGCAACTTTGTCAGAAATAATTTTTTTGCCTAAAGAGACATGCCTATTTGCGCAGTAGTACAGATTCTGAGTATGTAACTGGGCTTGATGAAATCATCATTTCTCTTGCTTCCCTGTGCGTAGGGAAGCTCAGTTTTAGTCACAGTAGCTCCCACAAGTGTCTCCTCAGTGTGTTCCCATTTCCTTAGAAACAGTGTATTTGCTTGGAGAAAAGTGCATTACTGTGCGCTTTCACCGTTCAGCAAATACATGTGTAGAAACACAGCGCTAGCAGAAACGAACGTTTCTCGACTTTTTCTAATTCAGGGAACAAGTTTCACACTTCTGAGATGCATTTGGGCAACTTTGTCAGAAATGAGTTTTTTGCCTAAAGAGACATGCCTATTTGCGCAGTAGTACAGATTCTGAGTATGTAACTGGGCTTGATGAAATCAGCATTTCTCTTGCTTCCCTGTGCGTAGGGAAGCTCAGTTTTAGTCACAGTAGCTCCCACAAGTGTCTCCTCAGTGTGTTCCCATTTCCTTAGAAACAGTGTATTTGCTGGGAGAAAAGTGCATTACTGTGTGCTTTCACCGTTCAGCAAATACATGTGTAGAAGCACAGCGCTAGCAGAAACGACCGTTTCTCGACGTTTTCTAACTCAGGGAACAAGTTGCACACTTCTGAGATGCATTTGGGCAACTTTGTCAGAAATGAGTTTTTTGCCTAAAGAGACATGCCTATTTGCGCAGTAGTACAGATTCTGAGTATGTAACTGGGCTTGATGAAATCAGCATTTCTCTTGCTTCCCTGTGCGTAGGGAAGCTCAGTTTTAGTCACAGTAGCTCCCACAAGTGTCTCCTCAGTGTGTTCCCATTTCCTTAGAAACAGTGTATTTGCTGGGAGAAAAGTGCATTACTGTGTGCTTTCACCGTTCAGCAAATACATGTGTAGAAGCACAGCGCTAGCAGAAACGACCGTTTCTCGACGTTTTCTAACTCAGGGAACAAGTTGCACACTTCTGAGATGCATTTGGGCAACTTTGTCAGAAATAATTTTTTTGCCTAAAAAGACATGCCTATTTGCGCAGTAGTACAGATTCTGAGTATGTAACTGGGCTTGATGAAATCATCATTTCTCTTGCTTCCCTGTGCGTAGGGAAGCTCAGTTTTAGTCACAGTAGCTCCCACAAGTGTCTCCTCAGTGTGTTCCCATTTCCTTAGAAACAGTGTATTTGCTGGGAGAAAAGTGCATTACTGTGCGCTTTCACCGTTCAGCAAATACATGTGTAGAAGCACAGCGCTAGCAGAAACGACCGTTTCTCGACGTTTTCTAACTCAGGGAACAAGTTGCACACTTCTGAGATGCATTTGGGCAACTTTGTCAGAAATGAGTTTTTTGCCTAAAGAGACATGCCTATTTGCGCAGTAGTACAGATTCTGAGTATGTAACTGGGCTTGATGAAATCAGCATTTCTCTTGCTTCCCTGTGCGTAGGGAAGCTCAGTTTTAGTCACAGTAGCTCCCACAAGTGTCTCCACAGTGTGTTCCCATTTCCTTAGAAACAGTGTATTTGCTGGGAGAAAAGTGCATAACTGTGCGCTTTCACCGTTCAGCAAATACATGTGTAGAAGCACAGCGCTAGCAGAAACGACCGTTTCTCGACGTTTTCTAACTCAGGGAACAAGTTGGACACTTCTGAGAAGCATTTGGGCAACTTTTTCAGAAATGAGTTTTTTGCCTAAAGAGACATGCCTATTTGCGCAGTACTACAGATTCTGAGTATGTAACTGGGCTTGATGAAATCAGCATTTCTCTTGCTTCCCTGTGCGTAGGGAAGCTCAGTTTTAGTCACAGTAGCTCCCACAAGTGTCTCCTCAGTGTGTTCCCATTTCCTTAGAAACAGTGTATTTGCGGGGAGAAAAGTGCATTACTGTGCGCTTTCACCGTTCAGCAAATACATGTGTAGAAGCACAGCGCTAGCAGAAACGAACGTTTCTCGATGTTTTCTAACTCAGGGAACAAGTTGCACACTTCTGAGGTGCATTTGGGCAACTTTGTCAGAAATGAGTTTTTTGCCTAAAGAGACATGCCTATTTGCGCAGTAGTACAGATTCTGAGTATGTAACTGGGCTTGATGAAATCAGCATTTCTCTTGCTTCCCTGTGCGTAGGGAAGCTCAGTTTTAGTCACAGTAGCTCCCACAAGTGTCTCCTCAGTGTGTTCCCATTTCCTTCGAAACAGTGTATTTGCTGGGAGAAAAGTGCATTACTGTGCGCTTTCACGGTTCAGCATATACTTGTGTAGAAGCACAGCGCTAGCAGAAACGACCGTTTCTCGATGTTTTCTAACTCAGGGAACAAGTTGCACACTTCTGAGATGCATTTGGGCAACTTTGTCAGAAATGAGTTTTTTGCCTAAAGAGACATGCCTATTTGCGCAGTAGTACAGATTCTGAGTATGTAACTGGGCTTGATGAAATCAGCATTTCTCTTGCTTCCCTGTGCGTAGGGAAGCTCAGTTTTAGTTACAGTAGCTCCCACAAGTGTCTCCACAGTGTGTTCCCATTTCCTTAGAAACAGTGTATTTGCTGGGAGAAAAGTGCATAACTGTGCGCTTTCACCGTTCAGCAAATACATGTGTAGAAGCACAGCGCTAGCAGAAACGACCGTTTCTCGACGTTTTCTAACTCAGGGCACAAGTTGGACAGTTCTGAGAGGCATTTGGGCAACTTTGTCAGAAATGAGTTTTTTGCCTAAAGAGACATGCCTATTTGCGCAGTAGTACAGATTCTGAGTATGTATCTGGGCTTGATGAAATCAGCATTTCTCTTGCTTCCCTGTGCGTAGGGAAGCTCAGTTTTAGTCACAGTAGCTCCCACAAGTGTCTCCTCAGTGTGTTCCCATTTCCTTAGAAACAGTGTATTTGCGGGGAGAAAAGTGCATTACTGTGCGCTTTCACCGTTCAGCAAATACATGTGTAGAAGCACAGCGCTAGCAGAAACGAACGTTTCTCGATGTTTTCTAACTCAGGGAACAAGTTGCACACTTCTGAGGTGCATTTGGGCAACTTTGTCAGAAATGAGTTTTTTGCCTAAAGAGACATGCCTATTTGCGCAGTAGTACAGATTCTGAGTATGTAACTGGGCTTGATGAAATCAGCATTTCTCTTGCTTCCCTGTGCGTAGGGAAGCTCAGTTTTAGTCACAGTAGCTCCCACAAGTGTCTCCTCAGTGTGTTCCCATTTCCTTCGAAACAGTGTATTTGCTGGGAGAAAAGTGCATTACTGTGCGCTTTCACGGTTCAGCATATACTTGTGTAGAAGCACAGCGCTAGCAGAAACGACCGTTTCTCGATGTTTTCTAACTCAGGGAACAAGTTGCACACTTCTGAGATGCATTTGGGCAACTTTGTCAGAAATGAGTTTTTTGCCTAAAGAGACATGCCTATTTGCGCAGTAGTACAGATTCTGAGTATGTAACTGGGCTTGATGAAATCAGCATTTCTCTTGCTTCCCTGTGCGTAGGGAAGCTCAGTTTTAGTCACAGTAGCTCCCACAAGTGTCTCCTCAATGTGTTCCCATTTCCTTAGAAACAGTGTATTTGCTGGGAGAAAAGTACATTACTGTGTGCTTTCACCGTTCAGCAAATACATGTGTAGAAGCACAGCGCTAGCAGAAACGACCGTTTCTCGACGTTTTCTAACTCAGGGAACAAGTTGCACACTTCTGAGATGCATTTGGGCAACTTTGTCAGAAATGAGTTTTTTGCCTAAAAAGACATGCCTATTTGCGCAGTAGTACAGATTCTGAGTATGTAACTGGGCTTGATGAAATCAGCATTTCTCTTGCTTCCCTGTGCGTAGGGAAGCTCAGTTTTAGTCACAGTAGCTCCCACAAGTGTCTCCTCAGTGTGTTCCCATTTCCTTACAAACAGTGTATTTGCTGGGAGAAAAGTGCATTACTATGCGCTTTCACCGTTCAGCAAATACATGTGTAGAAGCACAGTGCTAGCAGAAACGACCGGTTCACGAAGTTTTCTAACTCAGGGATCAAGTTGCACACTTCTGAGATGCATTTGGGCAACTTTGTCAGAAATGAGTTTTTTGCCTAAAGAGACATGCCTATTTGCGCAGTAGTACAGATTCTGAGTATGTAACTAGGCTTGATGACATCAACATTTCTCTTGCTTCCCTGTGCGTAGGGAAGCTCAATTTTAGTCACAGTAGCTCCCACAAGTTTCTCCTCAGTGTGTTCCCATTTCCTTAGAAACAGTGTATTTGCTGGGAGAAAAGTGCATTACTATGCGCTTTCACCGTTCAGCAAATACATGTGTAGAAGCACAGCGCTAGTAGAAACGACCGTTTCTCGATGTTTTCTAACTCAGGGAACAAGTTGCACACTTCTGAGATGCATTTGGGCAACTTTGTCAGAAATGAGTTTTTTGCCTAAAGAGACATGCCTATTTGCGCAGTAGTACAGATTCTGAGTATGTAACTGGGCTTGATGAAATCAGCATTTCTCTTGCTTCCCTGTGCGTAGGGAAGCTCAGTTTTAGTCACAGTAGCTCCCACAAGTGTCTCCTCAGTGTGTTCCCATTTCCTTAGAAACAGTGTATTTGCTGGGAGAAAAGTGCATTACTGTGCGCTTTCACCGTTCAGCAAATACATGTGTAGAAGCACAGCGCTAGCAGAAACGACCGTTTCTCGACGTTTTCTAACTCAGGGAACAAGTTGCACACTTCTGAGATGCATTTGGGCAACTTTGTCAGAAATGAGTTTTTTGCCTAAAGAGACATGCCTATTTGCGCAGTAGTACAGATTCTGAGTATGTAACTGGGCTTGATGAAATCAGCATTTCTCTTGCTTCCCTGTGCGTAGGGAAGCTCAGTTTTAGTCACAGTAGCTCCCACAAGTGTCTCCACAGTGTGTTCCCATTTCCTTAGAAACAGTGTATTTGCTGGGAGAAAAGTGCATAACTGAGCGCTTTCACCGTTCAGCAAATACATGTGTAGAAGCACAGCGCTAGCAGAAACGACCGTTTCTCGACGTTTTCTAACTCAGGGAACAAGTTGGACACTTCTGAGAAGCATTTGGGCAACTTTGTCAGAAATGAGTTTTTTGCCTAAAGAGACATGCCTATTTGCGCAGTACTACAGATTCTGAGTATGTAACTGGGCTTGATGAAATCAGCATTTCTCTTGCTTCCCTGTGCGTAGGGAAGCTCAGTTTTAGTCACAGTAGCTCCCACAAGTGTCTCCTCAGTGTGTTCCCATTTCCTTAGAAACAGTGTATTTGCTGGGAGAAAAGTGCATTACTGTGCGCTTTCACCGTTCAGCAAATACATGTGTAGAAGCACAGCGCTAGCAGAAACGCCATTTTCTCGAAGTTGACTAACTCAGGGAACAAGTTGCACACTTCTGAGATGCATTTGGGCAACTTTGTCAGAAATGAGTTTTTTGCCTAAAGAGACATGCCTATTTGCGCAGTAGTACAGATTCTGAGTATGTAACTGGGCTTGATGAAATCAGCATTTCTCTTGCTTCCCTGTGCGTAGGGAAGCTCAGTTTTAGTCACAGTAGCTCCCACAAGTGTCTCCTCAGTGTGTTCCCATTTCCTTAGAAACAGTGTATTTGCTAGGAGAAAAGTGCATTACTGTGCACTTTCACCGTTCAGCAAATACATGTGTAGAAGCACAGCGCTAGCAGAAACGACCGTTTCTCGACGTTTTCTAACTCAGGGAACAAGTTGCACACTTCTGAGATGCATTTGGGCAACTTTGTCAGAAATGAGTTTTTTGCCTAAAGAGACATGCCTATTTGCGCAGTAGTACAGATTCTGAGTATGTAACTGGGCTTGATGAAATCAGCATTTCTCTTGCTTCCCTGTGCGTAGGGAAGCTCAGTTTTAGTTACAGTAGCTCCCACAAGTGTCTCCACAGTGTGTTCCCATTTCCTTAGAAACAGTGTATTTGCTGGGAGAAAAGTGCATAACTGTGCGCTTTCACCGTTCAGCAAATACATGTGTAGAAGCACAGCGCTAGCAGAAACGACCGTTTCTCGACGTTTTCTAACTCAGGGAACAAGTTGGACAGTTCTGAGATGCATTTGGGCAACTTTGTCAGAAATGAGTTTTTTGCCTAAAGAGACATGCCTATTTGCGCAGTAGTACAGATTCTGAGTATGTAACTGGGCTTGATGAAATCAGCATTTCTCTTGCTTCCCTGTGCGTAGGGAAGCTCAGTTTTAGTCACAGTAGCTCCCACAAGTGTCTCCTCAGTGTGTTCCCATTTCCTTAGAAACAGTGTATTTGCTGGGAGAAAAGTGCATTACTGTGCGCTTTCACCGTTCAGCAAATACATGTGTAGAAGCACAGCGCTAGCAGAAACGAACGTTTCTCGATGTTTTCTAACTCAGGGAACCAGTTGCACACTTCTGAGGTGCATTTGGGCAACTTTGTCAGAAATGAGTTTTTTGCCTAAAGAGACATGTCTATTTGCGGAGTAGTACAGATTCTGAGTATGTAACTGGGATTGATGAAATCAGCATTTCTCTTGCTTCCCTGTGCGTAGGGAAGCTCAGTTTTAGTCACAGTAGCTCCCACAAGTGTCTCCTCAGTGTGTTCCCATTTCCTTAGAAACAGTGTATTTGCTGGGAGAAAAGTGCATTACTGTGCGCTTTCACGGTTCAGCATATACTTGTGTAGAAGCATAGCGCTAGCAGATACGACCGTTTCTTGACGTTTTCTAACTCAGGGAACAAGTTGCACACTTCTGAGATGCATTTGGGCAACTTTGTCAGAAATGAGTTTTTTGCCTAAAGAGACATGCCTATTTGCGCAGTAGTACAGATTCTGAGTATGTAACTGGGCTTGATGAAATCAGCATTTCTCTTGCTTCCCTGTGCGTAGGGAAGCTCAGTTTTAGTCACAGTAGCTCCCACAAGTGTCTCCTCAGTGTGTTCCCATTTCCTTAGAAACAGTGTATTTGCTGGGAGAAAAGTGCATTACTGTGTGCTTTCACCGTTCAGCAAATACATGTGTAGAAGCACAGCGCTAGCAGAAACGACCGTTTCTCGACGTTTTCTAACTCAGGGAACAAGTTGCACACTTCTGAGATGCATTTGGGCAACTTTGTCAGAAATGATTTTTTTGCCTAAAAAGACATGCCTATTTGCCCAGTAGTACAGATTCTGAGTATGTAACTGGGCTTGATGAAATCAGCATTTCTCTTGCTTCCCTGTGCGTAGGGAAGCTCAGTTTTAGTCACAGTAGCTCCCACAAGTGTCTCCTCAGTGTGTTCCCATTTCCTTAGAAACAGTGTATTTGCTGGGAGAAAAGTGCATTACTATGCGCTTTCACCGTTCAGCAAATACATGTGTAGAAGCACAGCGCTAGCAGAAACGAACGTTTCTCGATGTATTCTAACTCAGGGAACAAGTTGCACACTTCTGAGGTGCATTTGGGCAACTTTGTCAGAAATGAGTTTTTTGCCTAAAGAGACATGCCTATTTGCGCAGTAGTACAGATTCAGAGTATGTAACTGGGCTTGATGAAATCAGCATTTCTCTTGCTTCCCTGTGCGTAGGGAAGCTCAGTTTTAGTCACAGTAGCTCCCACAAGTGTCTCCTCAGTGTGTTCCCATTTCCTTAGAAACAGTGTATTTGCTGGGAGAAAAGCGCATTACTGTGCGCTTTCACGGTTCAGCATATACATGTGTAGAAGCATTGCGCTAGCAGATACGACCGTTTCTTGACGTTTTCTAACTCAGGGAACAAGTTGCACACTTCTGAGATGCATTTGGGCAACTTTGTCAGAAATGAGTTTTTTGCCTAAAGAGACATGCCTATTTGCGCAGTAGAACAGATTCTGAGTATGTAACTGGGCTTGATGAAATCAGCATTTCTCTTGCTTCCCTGTGCGTAGGGAAGCTCAGTTTTAGTCACAGTAGCTCCCACAAGTGTCTCCTCAGTGTGTTCCCATTTCCTTAGAAACAGTGTATTTGCTGGGAGAAAAGTGCATTACTGTGTGCTTTCACCGTTCATCAAATACATGTGTAGAAGCACAGCGCTAGCAGAAACGCCATTTTCTCGAAGTTGACTAACTCAGGGAACAAGTTGCACACTTCTGAGATGCATTTGGGCAACTTTGTCAGAAATGATTTTTTTGCTAAAGAGACATGCCTATTTGCGCAGTAGTACAGATTCTGAGTATGTAACTGGGCTTGATGAAATCAGCATTTCTCTTGCTTCCCTGTGCGTAGGGAAGCTCAGTTTTAGTCACAGTAGCTCCCACAAGTGTCTCCTCAGTGTGTTCCCATTTCCTTAGAAACAGTGTATTTGCTGGGAGAAAAGTGCATTACTGTGCGCTTTCACCGTTCAGCAAATACATGTGTAGAAGCACAGTGCTAGCAGAAACGACCGGTTCTCGAAGTTTTCTAACTCAGGGAACAAGTTGCACACTTCTGAGATGCGTTTGGGCAACTTTGTCAGAAATGAGATTTTTGCCTACAGAGACATGCCTATTTGCGCAGTAGTACAGATTCTGAGTATGTAACTGGGCTTGATGAAATCAGCATGTCTCTTGCTTCCCTGTGCGTAGGGAAGTTCAGTTTAAGTCACAGTAGCTCCCACAAGTGTCTCCTCAGTGTGTTCCCATTTCCTTAGAAACAGTGTATTTGCTGGGAGAAAAGTGCATTATTGTGAGCTTTCACCGTTGAGCAAATACATGTGTAGAAGCACAGCGCCAGCAAAAATGACCGTTTCTCGACGTTTTCTAACTCAGGGATCAAGTTGCATACTTCTGAGATGCATTTGGGCAACTTTGTCAGAAATGAGTTTTTTGCCTAAAGAGACATGCCTATTTGCGCAGTAGTTCAGATTCTGAGTATGTAACTAGGCTTGATGACATCAACATTTCTCTTGCTTCCCTGTGCGTAGGGAAGCTCAATTTTAGTCACAGTAGCTCCCACAAGTGTCTCCTCAGTGTGTTCCATTTCCTTAGAAACAGTGTATTTGCTGGGAGAAAAGTGCATTACTATGCGCTTTCACCGTTCAGCAAATACATGTGTAGAAGCACAGCGCTAGTAGAAACGACCGTTTCTCGACGTTTTCTAACTCAGGGAACAAGTTGCACACTTCTGAGATGCATTTGGGCAACTTTGTCAGAAATGAGTTTTTTGCCTAAAGAGACATGCCTATTTGCGCAGTAGTACAGATTCTGAGTATGTAACTGGGCTTGATGAAATCAGCATTTCTCTTGCTTCCCTGTGCGTAGGGAAGCTCAGTTTTAGTCACTGTAGTTCCCACAAGTGTCTCCTCAGTGTGTTCCCATTTCCTTCGAAACAGTGTATTTGCTGGGAAAAAGTGCATTACTATGCGCTTTCACCGTTCAGCAAATACATGTGTAGAAGCACAGCGCTAGCAGAAACGACCGTTTCTCGACGTTTTCTAACTCAGGGAACAAGTTGCACACTTCTGAGATGCATTTGGGCAACTTTGTCAGAAATGAGTTTTTTGCCTAAAGAGACATGCCTATTTGCGCAGTAGTACAGATTCTGAGTATGTAACTAGGCTTGATGAAATCAGCATTTCTCTTGCTTCCCTGTGCATAGGGAAGCTCAGTTTTAGTCACAGTAGCTCCCACAAATGTCTCCTCAGTGTGTTCCCATTTCCTTAGAAACAGTGTATTTGCTGGGAGAAAAGTGCATTACTGTGTGCTTTCACCGTTCAGCAAATACATGTGTAGAAGCACAGCGCTAGCAGAAACGACCGTTTCTCGACGTTTTCTAACTCAGGGAACAAGTTGCACACTTCTGAGATGCATTTAGGCAACTTTGTCAGAAATGAGTTTTTTGCCTAAAGAGACATGCCTATTTGCGCAGTAGTACAGATTCTGAGTATGTAACTGGGCTTGATGAAATCAGCATTTCTCTTGCTTCCCTGTGCGTAGGGAAGCTCAGTTTTAGTCACTGTAGCTCCCACAAGTGTCTCCTCAGTGTGTTCCCATTTCCTTAGAAACAGTGTATTTGCTCGGAGAAAAGTGCATTACTGTGCGCTTTCACCGTTTAGCAAATACATGTGTAAAAGCACAGTGCTAGCAGAAACGAACGTTTCTCGTCGTTTTCTAACTCAGGGAACAAGTTGCACACTTCTGAGATGCATTTGGGCAACTTTGTCAGAAATGAGTTTTTTCCCTAAAGAGACATGCCTATTTGCGCAGTAGCACAGATTCTGAGTATGTAACTGGGCTTGATGAAATCAGCATTTCTCTTGCTTCCCTGTGCGTAGGGAAGCTCAGTTTTAGTCACTGTAGCTCCCTCAAGTGTCTCCTCAGTGTGCTCCCATTTCCTTAGAAACAGTGTATTTGCTGGGAGAAAAGTGCATTACTGTGCGCTTTCACCGTTCAGCAAATACATGTGTAGAAGCATAGCGCTAGCAGAAACGACCGTTTCTCGACGTTATCTAACTCAGGGAACAAGTTGCACACTTCTGAGATGCATTTAGGCAACTTTGTCAGAAATGAGTTTTTTGCCTACAGAGACATGCCTATTTGCGCAGTAGTACAGATTCTGAGTATGTAACTGGGCTTGATGAAATCAGCATTTCTCTTGCTTCCCTGTGCGTAGGGAAGCTCAGTTTTAGTCACTGTAGCTCCCACAAGTGTCTCCTCAGTGTGTTCCCATTTCCTTCGAAACAGTGTATTTGCTGGGAGAAAAGTGCATTACTGTGTGCTTTCACCGTTCAGCAAATACATGTGTAGAAGCACAGCGCTAGCAGAAACGACCGTTTCTCGACGTTTTCTAACTCAGGGAACAAGTTGCACACTTCTGAGATGCATTTGGGCAACTTTGTCAGAAATGAGTTTTTTGCCTAAAGAGACATGCCTACTGCGCAGTAGTACAGATTCTGAGTATGTAACTGGGCTTGATGAAATCATCATTTCTCTTGCTTCCCTGTGCGTAGGGAAGCTCGGTTTTAGTCACAGTAGCTCCCACAAGTGTCTCCTCAGTGTGTTCCCATTTCCTTAGAAACACTGTATTTGCTGGAAGAAAAGTGCATTACTGTGCGCTTTCACCGTTCAGCAAATACATGTGTAGAAGCACAGCGCTAGCAGAAACGACCGTTTCTCGATGTTTTCTAACTCAGGGAACAAGTTGCACACTTCTGAGATGCATTTGGGCAACTTTGTCAGAAATGAGTTTTTTGCCTAAAGAGACACGCCTATTTGCGCAGTAGTACAGATTCTGAGTATGTAACTGGGCTTAATGAAATCAGCATTTCTCTTGCTTCCCTGTGCGTAGTAAAGCTCAGTTTTAGTCACAGTAGCTCCCACAAGTGTCTCCTCAGTGTGTTCCCATTTCCTTAGAAACAGTGTATTTGCTGGGAGAAAAGTGCATTACTGTGCGATTTCACCGTTCAGGAAGTACATGTGTAGACGCACAGCGCTAGCAGAAACGACCGTTTCTCGATGTTTTCTAACTAAGAGAACAAGTTGCACACTTCTGAGATGCATTTGGGCAACTTTGTTAGAAATGAGTTTTTTTGCCTAAAGATACATGCCTATTTTCGCAGTAGTACAGATTCTGAGTATGTAACTGTGCTTGATGAAATCAGCATTTCTCTTGCTTCCCTGTGCGTAGGGAAGCTCAGTTTTAGTCACAGTAGCTCCCACAAGTGTCTCCTCAGGGTGTTCCCATTTCCTTAGAAACAGTGTATTTTCTAGGAGAAAAGTACATTACTGAGTGCTTTCACCGTTCACCAAATACATGTGTAGAAGCACAGCGCTAGCAGAAACGACCGTTTCTCGACGTTTTCTAACTCAGGGAACAAGTTGCACACTTCTGAGATGCATTTGGGCAACTTTGTCAGAAATGAGTTTTTTGCCTTAAGAGACATGCCTATTTGCGCAGTAGTACAGATTCTGAGTATGTAACTGGGCTTGATGAAATCAGCATTTCTCTTGTTTCCCTCTGCGTAGGGAAGCTCAGTTTTAGTCACAGTAGCTCCCACAAGTGTCTCCTCAGTGTGTTCCCATTTCCTTAGAAACAGTGTATTTGCTGGGAGAAAAGTGCATTACTGTGCGCTTTCACCGTTCAGCAAATACATGTGTAGAAGCACAGCGCTAGCAGAAACGAACGTTTCTCGACGTTTTCTAACTCAGGGAACAAGTTGCACACTTCTGAGATGCATTTGGGCAACTTTGTCAGAAATGAGTTTTTTGCCTAAAGAGACATGCCTATTTGCGCAGTAGTACAGATTCTGAGTATGTAACTGGGCTTGATGAAATCAGCATTTCTCTTGCTTCCCTGTGTGTAGGGAAGCTCAGTTTTAGTCACAGTAGCTCTCACAAGTGTCTCCTCAGTGTGTTCCCATTTCCTTAGAAACAGTGTATTTGCTGGGAGAAAAGTGCATTACTGTGTGCTTTCACCGTTCAGCAAATACATGTGTAGAAGCACAGCGCTAGCAGAAATGACCGATTCTCCTCGTTTTCTAACTCAGGGAACAAGTTGCACACTTCTGAGATGCATTTGGGCAACTTTGTCAGAAATGAGTTTTTTGCCTAAAGAGACACGCCTATTTGCGCAGTAGTACAGATTCTGAGTATGTAACTGGGCTTAATGAAATCAGCATTTCTCTTGCTTCCCTGTGCGTAGTGAAGCTCAGTTTTAGTCACAGTAGCTCCCACAAGTGTCTCCTCAGTGTGTTCCCATTTCCTTAGAAACAGTGTATTTGCTGGGAGAAAAGTGCATTACTGTGCGATTTCACCGTTCAGGACGTACATGTGTAGATGCACAGCGCTAGCAGAAACGACCGTTTCTCGATGTTTTCTAACTCAGAGAACAAGTTGCACACTTCTGAGATGCATTTGGGCAACTTTGTCAGAAATGAGTTTTTTTGCCTAAAGAGACATGCCTATTTTCGCAGTAGTACAGATTCTGAGTATGTAACTGGGCTTGATGAAATCAGCATTTCTCTTGCTTCCCTGTGCTTAGGGAAGCTCAGTTTTAGTCACAGTAGCTCCCACAAGTGTCTCCTCAGTTTGTTCCCATTTCCTTAGAAACAGTGTATTTGCTGGGAGAAAAGTGCATTACTGTGCGCTTTCACCGTTCAGCAAATACATGTGTAGAAGCACAGCGCTAGCAGAAACGACCGTTTCTCGACGTTTTCTAACTCAGGGAACAAGTTGCACACTTCTGAGATGCATTTGGGCAACTTTGTCAGAAATGAGTTTTTTGCCTAAAGAGACATGCCTATTTGCGCAGTAGTACAGATTCTGAGTATGTAACTGGGCTTGATGAAATCAGCATTTTTCTTGTTTCCCTGTGCGTAGGGGAGCTCAGTTTTAGTCACAGTAGCTCCCACAAGTGTCTCCTCAGTGTGTTCCCATTTCCTTAGAAACAGTGTATTTGCTGGGAGAAAAGTGCATTACTGTGCGCTTTCACCGTTCATCAAATACATGTGTAGAAGCACAGCGCTAGCAGAAACGACCGTTTCTCGACGTTTTCTAACTCAGGGAACAAGTTGGACACTTCTGAGATGCATTTGGGCAACTTTGTCAGAAATGAGTTTTTTTGCCTAAAGAGACATGCCTATTTGCGCAGTAGTACAGATTCTGAGTATGTACCTGGGCTTGATGAAATCAGCATTTCTCTTGCTTCCCTGTGCGTAGGGAAGCTCAGTTTTAGTCACTGTAGCTCCCACAAGTGTCTCCTCAGTGTGTTCCCATTTCCTTAGAAACAGTGTATTTGCTGGGAGAAAAGTGCATTACTGTGTGCTTTCACGGTTCAGCATATACATGTGTAGAAGCATAGCGCTAGTAGATACGACCGTTTCTTGACGTTTTCTAACTCAGGGAACAAGTTGCACACTTCTGAGATGCATTTGGGCAACTTTGTCAGAAATGAGTTTTTTGCCTAAAGAGACATGCCTATTTGCGCAGTAGTACAGATTCTGAGTATGTAACTGGGCTTGATGAAATCAGCATTTCTCTTGCTTCCCTGTGTGTAGGGAAGCTCCGTTTTAGTCACAGTAGCTCCCACAAGTGTCTCCTCAGTGTGTTCCCATTTCCTTAGAAACAGTGTATTTGCTGGGAGAAAAGTGCATTACTGTGTGCTTTCACCGTTCAGCAAATACATGTGTAGAAGCACAGCGCTAGCAGAAATGAATGTTTCTCGACGTTTTCTAACTCAGGGAACAAGTTGCACACTTCTGAGATGCATTTGGGCAACTTTGTCAGAAATGAGTTTTTTGCCTAAAGAGACATGCCTATTTGCGCAGTAGTACAGATTCTGAGTATGTAACTGGGCTTGATGAAATCAGCATTTCTCTTGCTTCCCTGTGCGTAGGGAAGCTCAGTTTTAGTCACAGTAGCTCCCACAAGTGTCTCCTCAGTGTGTTCCCATTTCCTTAGAAACAGTGTATTTGCTGGGAGAAAAGTGCATTAGTGTGCGCTTTCACCGTTCAGCAAATACATGTGTAGAAGCACAGTGCTAGCAGAAATGAATGTTTCTCGACGTTTTCTAACTCAGGGAACAAGTTGCACACTGCTGAGATGCATTTGGGCAACTTTGTCAGAAATGAGTTTTTTTGCCTAAAGAGACATGCCTATTTGCGCAGTAATACAGATTCTGAGTATGTACCTGGGCTTGATGAAATCAGCATTTCTCTTGCTTCCCTGTGCGTAGGGAAGCTCAGTTTTAGTCACAGTAGCTCCCACAAGTGTCTCCTCAGTGTGTTCCCATTTCCTTAGGAACAGTGTATTTGCTGGGAGAAAAGTGCATTACTGTGTGCTTTCACCGTTCATCAAATACATGTGTAGAAGCACAGCGCTAACAGAAACGCCCTTTTCTCGAAGTTGACTAACTCAGGGAACAAGTTGCACACTTCGGAGATGCATTTGGGCAACTTTGTCAGAAATGAGTTTTTTGCCTAAAGAGACATGCCTATTTGCGCAGTAGTACAGATTTTGAGTATGTAACTGGGCTTGATGAAAGCAGCATTTCTCTTGCTTCCCTGTGCGTAGGGAAGCTCAGTTTTAGTCACAGTAGCTCCCACAAGTGTCTCCTCAGTGTGTTCCCATTTCCTTAGAAACAGTGTATTTGCTGGGAGAAAAGTGCATTACTGTGCGCTTTCATCGTTCAGCAAATACATGTGTAGAAGCACAGCGCTAGCAGAAACGACCGTTTCTCGACGTTTTCTAACTCAGGGAACAAGTTGGACACTTCTGAGATGCATTTGGGCAACTTTGTCAGAAATGAGTTTTTTGCCTAAAGAGACATGCCTATTTGCGCAGTAGTACAGATTCTGAGTATGTAACTGGGCTTGATGAAATCAGCATTTCTCTTGCTTCCCTGTGCGTAGGGAAGCTCAGTTTTAGTCACAGTAGCTCCCACAAGTGTCTCCTCAGTGTGTTCCCATTTCCTTAGAAACAGTGTATTTGCTGGGAGAAAAGTGCATTACTGTGCGCTTTCACGGTTCAGCATATACATGTGTAGAAGCACAGCGCTAGTAGATACGACCGTTTCTTGACGTTTTCTAACTCAGGGAACAAGTTGCACACTTCTGAGATGCATTTGGGCAACTTTGTCAGAAATGAGTTTTTTGCCTAAAGAGACATGCCTATTTGCGCAGTAGTACAGATTCTGAGTATGTAACTAGGCTTGATGAAATCAGCATTTCTCTTGCTTCCCTGTGCGTAGGGAAGCTCAGTTTTAGTCACAGTAGCTCCCACAAGTGTCTCCTCAGTGTGTTCCCATTTCCTTAGAAACAGTGTATTTGCTGGGAGAAAAGTGCATTACTGTGCGCTTTCACCGTTCAGCAAATACATGTGTAGAAGCACAGCGCTAGCAGAAACGACCGTTTCTCGACGTTTTCTAACTCAGGGAACAAGTTGCACACTTCTGAGATGCATTTGGGCAACTTTGTCAGAAATGAGTTTTTTGCCTAAAGAGACATGCCTATTTGCGCAGTAGTACAGATTCTGAGTATGTAACTGGGATTGATGAAATCAGCATTTCTCTTGCTTCCCTGTGCGTAGGGACGCTCAGTTTTAGTCACTGTAGCTCCCACAAGTGTCTCCTCAGTGTGTTCCCATTTCCTTAGAAACAGTGTATTTGCTGGGAGAAAAGTGCATTACTGTGCGCTTTCACCGTTCAGCAAATACATGTGTAGAAGCACAGCGCTAGCAGAAACGACCGTTTCTCGACGTTTTCTAACTCAGGGAACAAGTTGCACACTTCTGAGATGCATTTAGGCAACTTTGTCAGAAATGAGTTTTTTGCCTAAAGAGACATGCCTATTTGCGCAGTAGTACAGATTCTGAGTATGTAACTGGGCTTGATGAAATCAGCATTTCTCTTGCTTCCCTGTGCGTAGGGAAGCTCAGTTTTAGTCACTGTAGCTCCCACAAGTGTCTCCTCAGTGTGTTCCCATTTCCTTAGAAACAGTGTATTTGCTGGGAGAAAAGTGCATTACTGTGCGCTTTCACCGTTCAGCAAATACATGTGTAGAAGCACAGCGCTAGCAGAAACGACCGTTTCTCGACGTTTTCTAACTCAGGGAACAAGTTGCACACTTCTGAGATGCATTTGGGCAACTTTGTCAGAAATGAGTTTTTTGCCTAAAGAGACATGCCTATTTGCGCAGTAGTACAGATTTTGAGTATGTAACTGGGCTTGATGAAAGCAGCATTTCTCTTGCTTCCCTGTGCGTAGGGAAGCTCAGTTTTAGTCACAGTAGCTCCCACAAGTGTCTCCTCAGTGTGTTCCCATTTCCTTAGAAACAGTGTATTTGCTGGGAGAAAAGTGCATTACTGTGCGCTTTCATCGTTCAGCAAATACATGTGTAGAAGCACAGCGCTAGCAGAAACGACCGTTTCTCGACGTTTTCTAACTCAGGGAACAAGTTGGACACTTCTGAGATGCATTTGGGCAACTTTGTCAGAAATGAGTTTTTTGCCTAAAGAGACATGCCTATTTGCGCAGTAGTACAGATTCTGAGTATGTAACTGGGCTTGATGAAATCAGCATTTCTCTTGCTTCCCTGTGCGTAGGGAAGCTCAGTTTTAGTCACAGTAGCTCCCACAAGTGTCTCCTCAGTGTGTTCCCATTTCCTTAGAAACAGTGTATTTGCTGGGAGAAAAGTGCATTACTGTGCGCTTTCACGGTTCAGCATATACATGTGTAGAAGCACAGCGCTAGTAGATACGACCGTTTCTTGACGTTTTCTAACTCAGGGAACAAGTTGCACACTTCTGAGATGCATTTGGGCAACTTTGTCAGAAATGAGTTTTTTGCCTGAAGAGACATGCCTATTTGCGCAGTAGTACAGATTCTGAGTATGTAACTGGGCTTGATGAAATCAGCATTTCTCTTGCTTCCCTGTGCGTAGGGAAGCTCAGTTTTAGTCACAGTAGCTCCCACAAGTGTCTCCTCAGTGTGTTCCCATTTCCTTAGAAACAGTGTATTTGCTGGGAGAAAAGTGCATTACTGTGCGCTTTCACCGTTCAGCAAATACATGTGTAGAAGCACAGTGCTAGCAGAAACGAACGTTTCTCGACGTTTTCTAACTCAGGGAACAAGTTGCACACTTCTGAGATGCATTTGGGCAACTTTGTCAGAAATGAGTTTTTTCCCTAAAGAGACATGCGTATTTGCGCAGTAGTACAGATTCTGAGTATGTAACTGTGCTTGATGAAATCAGCATTTCTCTTGCTTCCCTGTGCGTAGGGAAGCTCAGTTTTAGTCACTGTAGCTCCCACAAGTGTCTCCTCAGTGTGTTCCCATTTCCTTCGAAACAGTGTATTTGCTGGGAGAAAAGTGCATTACTGTGCGCTTTCACCGTTCAGCAAATACATGTGTAGAAGCACAGCGCTAGCAGAAACGACCGTTTCTCGACGTTTTCTAACTCAGGGAACAAGTTGCACACTTCTGAGATGCATTTGGGCAACTTTGTCAGAAATGAGTTTTTTGCCTAAAGAGACATGCCTATTTGCGCAGTAGTACAGATTCTGAGTATGTAACTAGGCTTGATGAAATCAGCATTTCTCTTGCTTCCCTGTGCGTAGGGAAGCTCAGTTTTAGTCACAGTAGCTCCCACAAGTGTCTCCTCAGTGTGTTCCCATTTCCTTAGAAACAGTGTATTTGCTGGGAGAAAAGTGCATTACTGTGCGCTTTCACCGTTCAGCAAATACATGTGTAGAAGCACAGCGCTAGGAGAAACGAACGTTTCTCGACGTTTTCTAACTCAGGGAACAAGTTGCACACTTCTGAGATGCATTTGGGCAACTTTGTCAGAAATGAGTTTTTTGCCTAAAGAGACATGCCTATTTGCGCAGTAGTACAGATTCTGAGTATGTAACTGGGCTTGATGAAATCAGCATTTCTCTTGCTTCCCTGTGCGTAGGGAAGCTCAGTTTTAGTCACTGTAGCTCCCACAAGTGTCTCCTCAGTGTGTTCCCATTTCCTTCGAAACAGTGTATTTGCTGGGAGAAAAGTTCATTACTGTGCGCTTTCACCGTTCAGCAAATACATGTGTAGAAGCGCAGTGCTAGCAGAAACGAACGTTTCTCGACGTTTTCTAACTCAGGGAACAAGTTGCACACTTCTGAGATGCATTTGGGCAACTTTGTCAGAAATGAGTTTTTTGCCTAAAGAGACATGCCTATTTGCGCAGTAGTACAGATTCTGAGTATGTAACTGGGCTTGATGAAATCAGCATTTCTCTTGCTTCCCTGTGCGTAGGGAAGCTCAGTTTTAGTCACTGTAGCTCCCACAAGTGTCTCCTCAGTGTGTTCCCATTTCCTTCGAAACAGTGTATTTGCTGGGAGAAAAGTTCATTACTGTGCGCTTTCACCGTTCAGCAAATACATGTGTAGAAGCGCAGTGCTAGCAGAAACGAACGTTTCTCGACGTTTTCTAACTCAGGGAACAAGTTGCACACTTCTGGGATGCATTTGGGCAACTTTGTCAGAAATGAGTTTTTTTCCTAAAGAGACATGCCTATTTGCGCAGTAGTACAGATTCTGAGTATGTAACTAGGCTTGATGACATCAACATTTCTTTTGCTTCCCTGTGCATAGGGAAGCTCAATTTTAGTCACAGTAGCTCCCACAAGTGTCTCCTCAGTGTGTTCCCATTTCCTTAGAAACAGTGTATTTGCTGGGAGAAAAGTGCATTACTATGCGCTTTCACCGTTCAGCAAATACATGTGTAGAAGCACAGCGCTAGCAGAAACGACCGTTTTTCGACGTTTTCTAACTCAGGGAACAATTTGCACACTTCTGAGATGCATTTGGGCAACTTTGTCAGAAATGAGTTTTTTGCCTAAAGAGACATGCCTATTTGCGCAGTAGTACAGATTCTGAGTATGTAACTGGGCTTGATGAAATCAGCATTTCTCTTGCTTCCCTGTGCGTAGGGAAGCTCAGTTTTAGTCACAGTAGCTCCCACAAGTGTCTCCTCAGTGTGTTCCCATTTCCTTAGAAACAGTGTATTTGCTGGGAGAAAAGTGCATTACTGTGCGATTTCACCGTTCAGGAAGTACATGTGTAGACGCACAGCGCTAGCAGAAACGACCGTTTCTCTATGTTTTCTAACTAAGAGAACAAGTTGCACACTTCTGAGATGCATTTGGGCAACTTTGTCAGAAATGAGTTTTTTGCCTAAAGAGACATGCCTATTTGCGCAGTAGTACAGATTCTGAGTGTGCAACTGGGCTTGATGAAATCAGCATTTCTCTTGCTTCCCTGTGCGTAGGGAAGCTCAGTTTTAGTCACAGTAGCTCCCACAAGTGTCTCCTCAGTGTGTTCCCATTTCCTTAGAAACAGTGTATTTGCAGGGAGAAAAGTGCATTACTATGCGCTTTCACCGTTCAGCAAATACATGTGTAGAAGCACAGCGCTAGCAGAAACGACCGTTTCTCGACGTTTTCTAACTCAGGGAACAAGTTGCACACTTCTGAGATGCATTTAGGTAACTTTGTCAGAAATGAGTTTTTTGCCTAAAGAGACATGCCTATTTGCGCAGTAGTACAGATTCTGAGTATGTAACTGGGCTTGATGAAATCAGCATTTCTCTTGCTTCCCTGTGCGTAGGGAAGCTCAGTTTTAGTCACAGTAGCTCCCACAAGTGTCTCCTCAGTGTGTTCCCATTTCCTTCGAAACAGTGTATTTGCTGGGAGAAAAGTGCATTACTGTGCGCTTTCACCGTTCAGCAAATACATGTGTAGAAGCACAGCGCTAGCAGAAACGACCGTTTCTCGACGTTTTCTAACTCAGGGAACAAGTTGCACACTTCTGAGATGCATTTGGGCAACTTTGTCAGAAATGAGTTTTTTGCCTACAGAGACATGCCTATTTGCGCAGTAGTACAGATTCTGAGTATGTAACTGGGATTGATGAAATCAGCATTTCTCTTGCTTCCCTGTGCGTAGGGAAGCTCAGTTTTAGTCACTGTAGCTCCCAAAAGTGTCTCCTCAGTGTGTTCCCATTTCCTTCGAAACAGTGTATTTACTGGGAGAAAAGTGCATTACTGTGCGCTTTCACCGTTCAGCAAATACATGTGTAGAAGCACAGCGCTAGCAGAAACGACCGTTTCTCGACGTTTTCTAACTCAGGGAACAAGTTGCACACTTCTGAGATGCATTTGGGCAACTTTGTCAGAAATGAGTTTTTTGCCTACAGAGACATGCCTATTTGCGCAGTAGTACAGATTCTGAGTATGTAACTGGGCTTGATGAAATCAGCATTTCTCTTGCTTCCCTGTGCGTAGGGAAGCTCAGTTTTAGTCACTGTAGCTCCCACAAGTGTCTCCTCAGTGTGTTCCCATTTCCTTCGAAACAGTGTATTTGCTGGGAGAAAAGTGCATTACTGTGCGCTTTCACCGTTCAGCAAATACATGTGTAGAAGCACAGCGCTAGCAGAAACGACCGTTTCTCGACGTTTTCTAACTCAGGGAACAAGTTGCACACTTCTGAGATGCATTTGGGCAACTTTGTCAGAAATGAGTTTTTTGGCTAAAGAGACATGCCTATCTGCGCAGTAGTACAGATTCGGAGTATGTAACTGGGCTTGATGAAATCAGCATTTCTCTTGCTTCCCTGTGCGTAGGGAAGCTCAGTTTTAGTCACAGTAGTTCCCACAAGTGTCTCCTCAGTGTGTTCCCATTGCCTTAGAAACAGTGTATTTGCTGGGAGAAAAGTGCATTACTGTGCGCTTTCATCGTTCAGCAAATACATGTGTAGAAGCACAGTGCTAGCATAAACGAAAGTTTCTCGACGTTTTCTAACTCAGGGAACAAGTTGCACACTTCTGAGATGCATTTGGGCAACTTTGTCAGAAATGAGTTTTTTGCCTAAAGAGACATGCCTATTTGCGCAGTAGTACAGATTCTGAGTATGTAACTGGGCTTGATGAAATCAGCATTTCTCTTGCTTCCCTGTGCGTAGGGAAGCTCAGTTTTAGTCACTGTAGCTCCCACAAGTGTCTCCTCAGTGTGTTCCCATTTCCTTAGAAACACTGTATTTGCTGGAAGAAAAGTGCATTACTGTGCGCCTTCACCGTTCAGCAAATACATGTGTAGAAGCACAGCGCTAGCAGAAACGACCGTTTCTCAACGTTTTTTAACTCAGGGAACAAGTTGCACACTTCTGAGATGCGTTTGGGCAACTTTGTCAAAAATGAGTTTTTTGCCTAAAGAGACATGCCTATTTGCGCAGTAGTACAGATTCTGAGTATGTAACTGGGCTTGATGAAATCAGCATTTCTCTTGCTTCCCTGTGCGTAGGGAAGCTCAGTTTTAGTCACAGTAGCTCCCACAAGTGTCTCCTCAGTGTGTTCCCATTTCCTTAGAAACAGTGTATTTGCTGGGAGAAAAGTGCATTACTGTGCGCTTTCACCGTTCAGCAAATACATGTGTAGAAGCACAGTGCTAGCAGAAATGAATGTTTCTCGACGTTTTCTAACTCAGGGAACAAGTTGCACACTTCTGAGATGCATTTGGGCAACTTTGTCAGAAATGAGTTTTTTGCCTAAAGAGACATGCCTATTTGCGCAGTAGTACAGATTCTGAGTATGTAACTGGGATTGATGAAATCAGCATTTCTCTTACTTCCCTGTGCGTAGGGAAGCTCAGTTTTAGTCACTGTAGCTCCCACAAGTGTCTCCTCAGTGTGTTCCCATTTCCTTCGAAACAGTGTATTTGCTGGGAGAAAAGTGCATTACTGTGCGCTTTCACCGTTCAGCAAATACATGTGTAGAAGCACAGCGCTAGCAGAAACGACCGTTTCTCGACGTTTTCTAACTCAGGGAACAAGTTGCACACTTCTGAGATTCATTTGGGCAACTTTGTCAGAAATGAGTTTTTTGCCTAAAGAGACATGCCTATTTGCGCAGTAGTACAGATTCTGAGTATGTAACTAGGCTTGATGAAATCAGCATTTCTCTTGCTTCCCTGTGCGTAGGGAAGCTCAGTTTTAGTCACAGTAGCTCCCACAAGTGTCTCCTCAGTGTGTTCCCATTTCCTTAGAAACAGTGTATTTGCTGGGAGAAAAGTGCATTACTGTGCGCTTTCACCGTTCAGCAAATACATGTGTAGAAGCACAGCGCTAGCAGAAACGACCGTTTCTCGACGTTTTCTAACTCAGGGAACAAGTTGCACACTTCTGAGATGCATTTGGGCAACTTTGTCAGAAATGAGTTTTTTGCCTAAAGAGACATGCCTATTTGCGCAGTAGTACAGATTCTGAGTATGTAACTGTGCTTGATGAAATCAGCATTTCTCTTGCTTCCCTGTGCGTAGGGAAGCTCAGTTTTAGTCACTGTAGCTCCCACAAGTGTCTCCTCAGTGTGTTCCCATTTCCTTCGAAACAGTGTATTTGCTGGGAGAAAAGTGCATTACTGTGTGCTTTCACCGTTCAGCAAATACATGTGTAGAAGCACAGCGCTAGCAGAAACGACCGTTTCTCGACGTTTTCTAACTCAGGGAACAAGTTGCACACTTCTGAGATGCATTTGGGCAACTTTGTCAGAAATCAGTTTTTTACCTAAAGAGACATGCCTATTTGCGCAGTAGTACAGATTCTGAGTATGTAACTAGGCTTGATGAAATCAGCATTTCTCTTGCTTCCCTGTGCGTAGGGAAGCTCAGTTTTAGTCACAGTAGCTCCCACAAGTGTCTCCTCAGTGTGTTCCCATTTCCTTAGAAACAGTGTATTTGCTGGGAGAAAAGTGCATTACTGTGCGCTTTCACCGTTCAGCAAATACATGTGTAGAAGAACAGCGCTAGCAGAAACGACCGTTTCTCGACGTTTTCTAACTCAGGGAACAAGTTGCACACTTCTGAGATGCATTTGGGCAACTTTGTCAGAAATGAGTATTTTGCCTAAAGAGACATGCCTATTTGTGCAGTAGTACAGATTCTGAGTATGTAACTGGGCTTGATGAAATCAGCATTTCTCTTGCTTCCCTGTGCGTAGGGAAGCTCAGTTTTAGTCACTGTAGCTCCCACAAGTGTCTCCTCAGTGTGTTCCCATTTCCTTCGAAACAGTGTATTTGCTGGGAGAAAAGTGCATTACTGTGCGCTTTCACCGTTCAGCAAATACATGTGTAGAAGCACAGTGCTAGCAGAAACGAACGTTTCTCGACGTTTTCTAACTCAGGGAACAAGTTGCACACTTCTGGGATGCATTTGGGCAACTTTGTCAGAAATGAGTTTTTTGCCTAAAGAGACATGCCTATTTGCGCAGTAGTACAGATTCTGAGTATGTAACTAGGCTTGATGACATCAACATTTCTCTTGCTTCCCTGTGCATAGGGAAGCTCAATTTTAGTCACAGTAGCTCCCACAAGTGTCTCCTCAGTGTGTTCCCATTTCCTTAGAAACAGTGTATTTGCTGGGAGAAAAGTGCATTACTATGCGCTTTCACCGTTCAGGAAATACATGTGTAGAAGCACAGCGCTAGCAGAAACGACCGTTTTTCGACGTTTTCTAACTCAGGGAACAATTTGCACACTTCTGAGATGCATTTGGGCAACTTTGTCAGAAATGAGTTTTTTGCCTAAAGAGACATGCCTATTTGCGCAGTAGTACAGATTCTGAGTATGTAACTGGGCTTGATGAAATCAGCATTTCTCTTGCTTCCCTGTGCGTAGGGAAGCTCAATTTTAGTCACAGTAGCTCCCACAAGTGTCTCCTCAGTGTGTTCCCATTTCCTTAGAAACAGTGTATTTGCTGGGAGAAAAGTGCATTACTGTGCACTTTCATCGTTCAGCAAATACATGTGTAGAAGCACAGTGCTAGCATATACGAAAGTTTCTCGACGTTTTCTAACTCAGGGAACAAGTTGCACACTTCTGAGATGCATTTGGGCAACTTTGTCAGAAATGAGTTTTTTGCCTAAAGAGACATGCCTATTTGCGCAGTAGTACAGATTCTGAGTGTGCAACTGGGCTTGATGAAATCAGCATTTCTCTTGCTTCCCTGTGCGTAGGGAAGCTCAGTTTTAGTCACAGTAGCTCCCACAAGTGTCTCCTCAGTGTGTTCCCATTTCCTTAGAAACAGTGTATTTGCTGGGAGAAAAGTGCATTACTATGCGCTTTCACCGTTCAGCAAATACATGTGTAGAAGCACAGCGCTAGCAGAAACGACCGTTTCTCGACGTTTTCTAACTCAGGGAACAAGTTGCACACTTCTGAGATGCATTTAGGCAACTTTGTCAGAAATGAGTTTTTTGCCTAAAGAGACATGCCTATTTGCGCAGTAGTACAGATTCTGAGTATGTAACTGGGCTTGATGAAATCAGCATTTCTCTTGCTTCCCTGTGCGTAGGGAAGCTCAGTTTTAGTCACTGTAGCTCCCACAAGTGTCTCCTAAGTGTGTTCCCATTTCCTTCGAAACAGTGTATTTGCTGGGAGAAAAGTGCATTACTGTACGCTTTCACCGTTCAGCTAATACATGTGTAGAATCACAGCGCTAGCAGAAACGACCGTTTCTCGACGTTTTCTAACTCAGGGAACAAGTTGCACACTTCTGAGATGCATTTGGGCAACTTTGTCAGAAATGAGTTTTTTGCCTAAAGAGACATGCCTATTTGCGCAGTAGTACAGATTCTGAGTATGTAACTGGGCTTGATGAAATCAGCATTTCTCTTGCTTCCCTGTGTGTAGGGAAGCTCAGTTTTAGTCACAGTAGCTCCCACAAGTGTCTCCTCAGTGTGTTCCCATTTCCTTAGAAACTGTATTTGCTGGGAGAAAAGTGCATTACTGTGCGCTTTCACCGTTCAGCAAATACATGTGTAGACGCACAGCGCTAGCAGAAACGACCGTTTCTCTATGTTTTCTAACTAAGAGAACAAGTTGCACACTTCTGAGATGCATTTGGGCAACTTTGTCAGAAATGAGTTTTTTGCCTAAAGAGACATGCCTATTTGCGCAGTAGTACAGATTCTGAGTGTGCAACTGGGCTTGATGAAATCAGCATTTCTCTTGCTTCCCTGTGCGTAGGGAAGCTCAGTTTTAGTCACAGTAGCTCCCACAAGTGTCTCCTCAGTGTGTTCCCATTTCCTTAGAAACAGTGTATTTGCAGGGAGAAAAGTGCATTACTATGCGCTTTCACGGTTCAGCAAATACATGTGTAGAAGCACAGCGCTAGCAGAAACGACCGTTTCTCGACGTTTTCTAACTCAGGGAACAAGTTGCACACTTCTGAGATGCATTTAGGCAACTTTGTCAGAAATGAGTTTTTTGCCTAAAGAGACATGCCTATTTGCGCAGTAGTACAGATTCTGAGTATGTAACTGGGCTTGATGAAATCAGCATTTCTCTTGCTTCCCTGTGCGTAGGGAAGCTCAGTTTTAGTCACAGTAGCTCCCACAAGTGTCTCCTCAGTGTGTTCCCATTTCCTTCGAAACAGTGTATTTGCTGGGAGAAAAGTGCATTACTGTGCGCTTTCACCGTTCAGCAAATACATGTGTAGAAGGACAGCGCTAGCAGAAACGACCGTTTCTCGACGTTTTCTAACTCCGGGAACAAGTTGCACACTTCTGAGATGCATTTGGGCAACTTTGTCAGAAATGAGTTTTTTGCCTACAGAGACATGCCTATTTGCGCAGTAGTACAGATTCTGAGTATGTAACTGGGATTGATGAAATCAGCATTTCTCTTGCTTCCCTGTGCGTAGGGAAGCTCAGTTTTAGTCACTGTAGCTCCCAAAAGTGTCTCCTCAGTGTGTTCCCATTTCCTTCGAAACAGTGTATTTACTGGGAGAAAAGTGCATTACTGTGCGCTTTCACCGTTCAGCAAATACATGTGTAGAAGCACAGCGCTAGCAGAAACGACCGTTTCTCGACGTTTTCTAACTCAGGGAACAAGTTGCACACTTCTGAGATGCATTTGGGCAACTTTGTCAGAAATGAGTTTTTTGCCTACAGAGACATGCCTATTTGCGCAGTAGTACAGATTCTGAGTATGTAACTGGGCTTGATGAAATCAGCATTTCTCTTGCTTCCCTGTGCGTAGGGAAGCTCAGTTTTAGTCACTGTAGCTCCCACAAGTGTCTCCTCAGTGTGTTCCCATTTCCTTCGAAACAGTGTATTTGCTGGGAGAAAAGTGCATTACTGTGCGCTTTCACCGTTCAGCAAATACATGTGTAGAAGCACAGCGCTAGCAGAAACGACCGTTTCTCGACGTTTTCTAACTCAGGGAACAAGTTGCACACTTCTGAGATGCATTTGGGCAACTTTGTCAGAAATGAGTTTTTTGCCTAAAGAGACATGCCTATCTGCGCAGTAGTACAGATTCGGAGTATGTAACTGGGCTTGATGAAATCAGCATTTCTCTTGCTTCCCTGTGCGTAGGGAAGCTCAGTTTTAGTCACAGTAGTTCCCACAAGTGTCTCCTCAGTGTGTTCCCATTGCCTTAGAAACAGTGTATTTGCTGGGAGAAAAGTGCATTACTGTGCGCTTTCATCGTTCAGCAAATACATGTGTAGAAGCACAGTGCTAGCATAAACGAAAGTTTCTCGACGTTTTCTAACTCAGGGAACAAGTTGCACACTTCTGAGATGCATTTGGGCAACTTTGTCAGAAATGAGTTTTTTGCCTAAAGAGACATGCCTATTTGCGCAGTAGTACAGATTCTGAGTATGTAACTGGGCTTGATGAAATCAGCATTTCTCTTGCTTCCCTGTGCGTAGGGAAGCTCAGTTTTAGTCACTGTAGCTCCCACAAGTATCTCCTCAGTGTGTTCCCATTTCCTTAGAAACACTGTATTTGCTGGAAGAAAAGTGCATTACTGTGCGCCTTCACCGTTCAGCAAATACATGTGTAGAAGCACAGCGCTAGCAGAAACGACCGTTTCTCGACGTTTTTTAACTCAGGGAACAAGTTGCACACTTCTGAGATGCGTTTGGGCAACTTTGTCAAAAATGAGTTTTTTGCCTAAAGAGACATGCCTATTTGCGCAGTAGTACAGATTCTGAGTATGTAACTGGGCTTGATGAAATCAGCATTTCTCTTGCTTCCCTGTGCGTAGGGAAGCTCAGTTTTAGTCACAGTAGCTCCCACAAGTGTCTCCTCAGTGTGTTCCCATTTCCTTAGAAACAGTGTATTTGCTGGGAGAAAAGTGCATTACTGTGCGCTTTCACCGTTCAGCAAATACATGTGTAGAAGCACAGTGCTAGCAGAAATGAATGTTTCTCGACGTTTTCTAACTCAGGGAACAAGTTGCACACTTCTGAGATGCATTTGGGCAACTTTGTCAGAAATGAGTTTTTTGCCTAAAGAGACATGCCTATTTGCGCAGTAGTACAGATTCTGAGTATGTAACTGGGATTGATGAAATCAGCATTTCTCTTGCTTCCCTGTGCGTAGGGAAGCTCAGTTTTAGTCACTGTAGCTCCCACAAGTGTCTCCTCAGTGTGTTCCCATTTCCTTCGAAACAGTGTATTTGCTGGGAGAAAAGTGCATTACTGTGCGCTTTCACCGTTCAGCAAATACATGTGTAGAAGCACAGCGCTAGCAGAAACGACCGTTTCTCGACGTTTTCTAACTCAGGGAACAAGTTGCACACTTCTGAGATGCATTTGGGCAACTTTGTCAGAAATCAGTTTTTTACCTAAAGAGACATGCCTATTTGCGCAGTAGTACAGATTCTGAGTATGTAACTAGGCTTGATGAAATCAGCATTTCTCTTGCTTCCCTGTGCGTAGGGAAGCTCAGTTTTAGTCACAGTAGCTCCCACAAGTGTCTCCTCAGTGTGTTCCCATTTCCTTAGAAACAGTGTATTTGCTGGGAGAAAAGTGCATTACTGTGCGCTTTCACCGTTCAGCAAATACATGTGTAGAAGAACAGCGCTAGCAGAAACGACCGTTTCTCGACGTTTTCTAACTCAGGGAACAAGTTGCACACTTCTGAGATGCATTTGGGCAACTTTGTCAGAAATGAGTATTTTGCCTAAAGAGACATGCCTATTTGTGCAGTAGTACAGATTCTGAGTATGTAACTGGGCTTGATGAAATCAGCATTTCTCTTGCTTCCCTGTGCGTAGGGAAGCTCAGTTTTAGTCACTGTAGCTCCCACAAGTGTCTCCTCAGTGTGTTCCCATTTCCTTCGAAACAGTGTATTTGCTGGGAGAAAAGTGCATTACTGTGCGCTTTCACCGTTCAGCAAATACATGCGTAGAAGCACAGTGCTAGCAGAAACGAACGTTTCTCGACGTTTTCTAACTCAGGGAACAAGTTGCACACTTCTGTGATGCATTTGGGCAACTTTGTCAGAAATGAGTTTTTTGCCTAAAGAGACATGCCTATTTGCGCAGTAGTACAGATTCTGAGTATGTAACTAGGCTTGATGACATCAACATTTCTCTTGCTTCCCTGTGCATAGGGAAGCTCAATTTTAGTCACAGTAGCTCCCACAAGTGTCTCCTCAGTGTGTTCCCATTTCCTTAGAAACAGTGTATTTGCTGGGAGAAAAGTGCATTACTATGCGCTTTCACCGTTCAGGAAATACATGTGTAGAAGCACAGCGCTAGCAGAAACGACCGTTTTTCGACGTTTTCTAACTCAGGGAACAATTTGCACACTTCTGAGATGCATTTGGGCAACTTTGTCAGAAATGAGTTTTTTGCCTAAAGAGACATGCCTATTTGCGCAGTAGTACAGATTCTGAGTATGTAACTGGGCTTGATGAAATCAGCATTTCTCTTGCTTCCCTGTGCGTAGGGAAGCTCAATTTTAGTCACAGTAGCTCCCACAAGTGTCTCCTCAGTGTGTTCCCATTTCCTTAGAAACAGTGTATTTGCTGGGAGAAAAGTGCATTACTGTGCACTTTCATCGTTCAGCAAATACATGTGTAGAAGCACAGTGCTAGCATATACGAAAGTTTCTCGACGTTTTCTAACTCAGGGAACAAGTTGCACACTTCTGAGATGCATTTGGGCAACTTTGTCAGAAATGAGTTTTTTGCCTAAAGAGACATGCCTATTTGCGCAGTAGTACAGATTCTGAGTGTGCAACTGGGCTTGATGAAATCAGCATTTCTCTTGCTTCCCTGTGCGTAGGGAAGCTCAGTTTTAGTCACAGTAGCTCCCACAAGTGTCTCCTCAGTGTGTTCCCATTTCCTTAGAAACAGTGTATTTGCTGGGAGAAAAGTGCATTACTATGCGCTTTCACCGTTCAGCAAATACATGTGTAGAAGCACAGCGCTAGCAGAAACGACCGTTTCTCGACGTTTTCTAACTCAGGGAACAAGTTGCACACTTCTGAGATGCATTTAGGCAACTTTGTCAGAAATGAGTTTTTTGCCTAAAGAGACATGCCTATTTGCGCAGTAGTACAGATTCTGAGTATGTAACTGGGCTTGATGAAATCAGCATTTCTCTTGCTTCCCTGTGCGTAGGGAAGCTCAGTTTTAGTCACTGTAGCTCCCACAAGTGTCTCCTAAGTGTGTTCCCATTTCCTTCGAAACAGTGTATTTGCTGGGAGAAAAGTGCATTACTGTACGCTTTCACCGTTCAGCAAATACATGTGTAGAATCACAGCGCTAGCAGAAACGACCGTTTCTCGACGTTTTCTAACTCAGGGAACAAGTTGCACACTTCTGAGATGCATTTGGGCAACTTTGTCAGAAATGAGTTTTTTGCCTAAAGAGACATGCCTATTTGCGCAGTAGTACAGATTCTGAGTATGTAACTGGGCTTGATGAAATCAGCATTTCTCTTGCTTCCCTGTGTGTAGGGAAGCTCAGTTTTAGTCACAGTAGCTCCCACAAGTGTCTCCTCAGTGTGTTCCCATTTCCTTAGAAACTGTATTTGCTGGGAGAAAAGTGCATTACTGTGCGCTTTCACCGTTCAGCAAATACATGTGTAGAAGCACAGTGCTAGCAGAAATGAATGTTTCTCGACGTTTTCTAACTCAGGGAACAAGTTGCACACTTCTGAGATGCATTTGGGCAACTTTGTCAGAAATGAGTTTTTTGCCTAAAGAGACATGCCTATTTGCGCAGTAGTACAGATTCTGAGTATGTAACTGGGATTGATGAAATCAGCATTTCTCTTGCTTCCCTGTGCGTAGGGAAGCTCAGTTTTAGTCACTGTAGCTCCCAAAAGTGTCTCCTCAGTGTGTTCCCATTTCCTTCGAAACAGTGTATTTACTGGGAGAAAAGTGCATTACTGTGCGCTTTCACCGTTGAGCAAATACATGTGTAGAAGCACAGCGCTAGCAGAAACGACCGTTTCTCGACGTTTTCTAACTCAGGGAACAAGTTGCACACTTCTGAGATGCATTTAGGCAACTTTGTCAGAAATGAGTTTTTTGCCTAAAGAGACATGCCTATTTGCGCAGTAGTACAGATTCTGAGTATGTAACTAGGCTTGATGAAATTAGCATTTCTCTTGCTTCCCTGTGCGTAGGGAAGCTCAGTTTTAGTCACAGTAGCTCCCACAAGTGTCTCCTCAGTGTGTTCCCATTTCCTTAGAAACAGTGTATTTGCTGGGAGAAAAGTGCATTACTGTGCGCTTTCACCGTTCAGCAAATACATGTGTAGAAGCACAGCGCTAGCAGAAACGACCGTTTCTCGACGTTTTCTAACTCAGGGAACAAGTTGCACACTTCTGAGATGCATTTGGGCAACTTTGTCAGAAATGAGTTTTTTGCCTAAAGAGACATGCCTATTTGCGCAGTAGTACAGATTCTGAGTATGTAACTGTGCTTGATGAAATCTGCATTTCTCTTGCTTCCCTGTGCGTAGGGAAGCTCAGTTTTAGTCACTGTAGCTCCCACAAGTGTCTCCTCAGTGTGTTCCCATTTCCTTCGAAACAGTGTATTTCCTGGGAGAAAAGTGCATTACTGTGCGCTTTCACCGTTGAGCAAATACATGTGTAGAAGCACAGCGCTAGCAGAAACGACCGTTTCTCGACGTTTTCTAACTCAGGGAACAAGTTGCACACTTCTGAGATGCATTTGGGCAACTTTGTCAGAAATGAGTTTTTTGCCTAAAGAGACATGCCTATTTGCGCAGTAGTACAGATTCTGAGTATGTAACTAGGCTTGATGAAATCAGCATTTCTCTTGCTTCCCTGTGCGTAGGGAAGCTCAGTTTTAGTCACAGTAGCTCCCACAAGTGTCTCCTCAGTGTGTTCCCATTTCCTTAGAAACAGTGTATTTGCTGGGAGAAAAGTGCATTACTGTGCGCTTTCACCGTTCAGCAAATACATGTGTAGAAGCACAGCGCTAGCAGAAACGACCGTTTCTCGACGTTTTCTAACTCAGGGAACAAGTTGCACACTTCTGAGATGCATTTGGGCAACTTTGTCAGAAATGAGTTTTTTGCCTAAAGAGACATGCCTATTTGCGCAGTAATACAGATTCTGAGTATGTAACTGGGCTTGATGAAATCAGCATTTCTCTTGCTTCCCTGTGCGTAGGGAAGCTCAGTTTTAGTCACTGTAGCTCCCACAAGTGTCTCCTCAGTGTGTTCCCATTTCCTTAGAAACAGTGTATTTGCTGGGAGAAAAGTGCATTACTGTGCGCTTTCACCGTTGAGCAAATACATGTGTAGAAGCACAGCGCTAGCAGAAACGACCGTTTCTCGACGTTTTCTAACTCAGGGAACAAGTTGCACACTTCTGAGATGCATTTGGGCAACTTTGTCAGAAATCAGTTTTTTGCCTAAAGAGACATGCCTATTTGCGCAGTAGTACAGATTCTGAGTATGTAACTAGGCTTGATGAAATCAGCATTTCTCTTGCTTCCCTGTGCGTAGGGAAGCTCAGTTTTAGTCACAGTAGCTCCCACAAGTGTCTCCTCAGTGTGTTCCCATTTCCTTAGAAACAGTGTATTTGCTGGGAGAAAAGTGCATTACTGTGCGCTTTCACCGTTCAGCAAATACATGTGTAGAAGCACAGCGCTAGCAGAAACGACCGTTTCTCGACGTTTTCTAACTCAGGGAACAAGTTGCACACTTCTGAGATGCATTTGGGCAACTTTGTCAGAAATGAGTTTTTTGCCTAAAGAGACATGCCTATTTGCGCAGTAGTACAGATTCTGAGTATGTAACTGTGCTTGATGAAATCAGCATTTCTCTTGCTTCCCTGTGCGTAGGGAAGCTCAGTTTTAGTCACTGTAGCTCCCACAAGTGTCTCCTCAGTGTGTTCCCATTTCCTTCGAAACAGTGTATTTCCTGGGAGAAAAGTGCATTACTGTGCGCTTTCACCGTTGAGCAAATACATGTGTAGAAGCACAGCGCTAGCAGAAACGACCGTTTCTCGACGTTTTCTAACTCAGGGAACAAGTTGCACACTTCTGAGATGCATTTGGGCAACTTTGTCAGAAATGAGTTTTTTGCCTAAAGAGACATGCCTATTTGCGCAGTAGTACAGATTCTGAGTATGTAACTAGGCTTGATGAAATCAGCATTTCTCTTGCTTCCCTGTGCGTAGGGAAGCTCAGTTTTAGTCACAGTAGCTCCCACAAGTGTCTCCTCAGTGTGTTCCCATTTCCTTAGAAACAGTGTATTTGCTGGGAGAAAAGTGCATTACTGTGCGCTTTCACCGTTCAGCAAATACATGTGTAGAAGCACAGCGCTAGCAGAAACGACCGTTTCTCGACGTTTTCTAACTCAGGGAACAAGTTGCACACTTCTGAGATGCATTTGGGCAACTTTGTCAGAAATGAGTTTTTTGCCTAAAGAGACATGCCTATTTGCGCAGTAATACAGATTCTGAGTATGTAACTGGGCTTGATGAAATCAGCATTTCTCTTGCTTCCCTGTGCGTAGGGAAGCTCAGTTTTAGTCACTGTAGCTCACACAAGTGTCTCCTCAGTGTGTTCCCATTTCCTTAGAAACAGTGTATTTGCTGGGAGAAAAGTGCATTACTGTGCGCTTTCACCGTTGAGCAAATACATGTGTAGAAGCACAGCGCTAGCAGAAACAACCGTTTCTCGACGTTTTCTAACTCAGGGAACAAGTTGCACACTTCTGAGATGCATTTGGGCAACTTTGTCAGAAATCAGTTTTTTGCCTAAAGAGACATGCCTATTATCGCAGTAGTACAGATTCTGAGTATGTAACTAGGCTTGATGACATCAACATTTCTCTTGCTTCCCTGTGCATAGGGAAGCTCAATTTTAGTCACAGTAGCTCCCACAAGTGTCTCCTCAGTGTGTTCCCATTTCCTTAGAAACAGTGTATTTGCTGGGAGAAAAGTGCATTACTATGCGCTTTCACCGTTCAGGAAATACATGTGTAGAAGCACAGCGCTAGCAGAAACGACCGTTTTTCGACGTTTTCTAACTCAGGGAACAATTTGCACACTTCTGAGATGCATTTGGGCAACTTTGTCAGAAATGAGTTTTTTGCCTAAAGAGACATGCCTATTTGCGCAGTAGTACAGATTCTGAGTATGTAACTGGGCTTGATGAAATCAGCATTTCTCTTGCTTCCCTGTGCGTAGGGAAGCTCAATTTTAGTCACAGTAGCTCCCACAAGTGTCTCCTCAGTGTGTTCCCATTTCCTTAGAAACAGTGTATTTGCTGGGAGAAAAGTGCATTACTGTGCGCTTTCATCGTTCAGCAAATACATGTGTAGAAGCACAGTGGTAGCATATACGAAAGTTTCTCGACGTTTTCTAACTCAGGGAACAAGTTGCACACTTCTGAGATGCATTTGGGCAACTTTGTCAGAAATGAGTTTTTTGCCTACAGAGACATGCCTATTTGCGCAGTAGTACAGATTCTGAGTGTGCAACTGGGCTTGATGAAATCAGCATTTCTCTTGCTTCCCTGTGCGTAGGGAAGCTCAGTTTTAGTCACAGTAGCTCCCACAAGTGTCTCCTCAGTGTGTTCCCATTTCCTTAGAAACAGTGTATTTGCTGGGAGAAAAGTGCATTACTATGCGCTTTCACCGTTCAGCAAATACATGTGTAGAAGCACAGCGCTAGCAGAAACGACCGTTTCTCGACGTTTTCTAACTCAGGGAACAAGTTGCACACTTCTGAGATGCATTTAGGCAACTTTGTCAGAAATGAGTTTTTTGCCTAAAGAGACATGCCTATTTGCGCAGTAGTACAGATTCTGAGTATGTAACTGGGCTTGATGAAATCAGCATTTCTCTTGCTTCCCTGTGCGTAGGGAAGCTCAGTTTTAGTCACTGTAGCTCCCACAAGTGTCTCCTAAGTGTGTTCCCATTTCCTTCGAAACAGTGTATTTGCTGGGAGAAAAGTGCATTACTGTACGCTTTCACCGTTCAGCAAATACATGTGTAGAATCACAGCGCTAGCAGAAACGACCGTTTCTCGACGTTTTCTAACTCAGGGAACAAGTTGCACACTTCTGAGATGCATTTGGGCAACTTTGTCAGAAATGAGTTTTTTGCCTAAAGAGACATGCCTATTTGCGCAGTAGTACAGATTCTGAGTATGTAACTGGGCTTGATGAAATCAGCATTTCTCTTGCTTCCCTGTGTGTAGGGAAGCTCAGTTTTAGTCACAGTAGCTCCCACAAGTGTCTCCTCAGTGTGTTCCCATTTCCTTAGAAACTGTATTTGCTGGGAGAAAATTGCATTACTGTGCGCTTTCACCGTTCAGCAAATACATGTGTAGAAGCACAGTGCTAGCAGAAATGAATGTTTCACGACGTTTTCTAACTCAGGGAACAAGTTGCACACTTCTGAGATGCATTTGGGCAACTTTGTCAGAAATGAGTTTTTTGCCTAAAGAGACATGCCTATTTCCGCAGTAGTACAGATTCTGAGTATGTAACTGGGATTGATGAAATCAGCATTTCTCTTGCTTCCCTGTGCGTAGGGAAGCTCAGTTTTAGTCACTGTAGCTCCCAAAAGTGTCTCCTAAGTGTGTTCCCATTTCCTTCGAAACAGTGTATTTACTGGGAGAAAAGTGCATTACTGTGCGCTTTCATCGTTCAGCAAATACATGTGTAGAAGCACAGTGCTAGCATAAACGAAAGTTTCTCGACGTTTTCTAACTCAGGGAACAAGTTGCACAATTCTGAGATGCATTTGGGCAACTTTGTCAGAAATGAGTTTTTTGCCTAAAGAGACATGCCTATTTGCGCAGTAGTACAGATTCTGAGTATGCAACTGGGCTTGATGAAATCAGCATTTCTCTTGCTTCCCTGTGCGTAGGGAAGCTCAGTTTTAGTCACAGTAGCTCCCACAAGTGTCTCCTCAGTGTGTTCCCATTTCCTTAGAAACAGTGTATTTGCTAGGGGAAAAGTGCATTACTATGCGCTTTCACCGTTCAGCAAATACATGTGTAGAAGCACAGCGCTAGCAGAAACGACCGTTTCTCGACGTTTTTTAACTCAGGGAACAAGTTGCACACTTCCGAGATGCATTTGGGCACCTTTGTCAAAAATGAGTTTTTTGCCTAAAGAGACATGCCTATTTGCATAGTAGTACAGATTCTGAGTATGTAACAGGGCTTGATGAAATCAGCATTTCTCTTGCTTCCCTGTGCGTAGGGAAGCTCAGTTTTAGTCACAGTAGCTCCCACAAGTGTCTCCTCAGTGTGTTCCCATTTCCTTAGAAACAGTGTATTTGCTGGGAGAAAAGTGCATCACTGTGCGCTTTCACCGTTCAGCAAATACATGTGTAGAAGCACAGCGCTAGCAGAAACGACCGTTTCTCGATGTTTTCTAACTCAGAGAACAAGTTGCACACTTCTGAGATGCATTTGGGCAACTTTGTCAGAAATGAGTTTTTTGCCTAAAGAGACATGCCTATTTGCGCAGTAGTACAGATTCTGAGTATGTAACTGGGCTTGATGAAATCAGCATTTCTCTTGCTTCCCTATGCGTAGGGAAGCTCATTTTAGTCACTCTAGCTCCCACAAGTGTCTCCTCAGTGTGTTCCCATTTCCTTAGAAACAGTGTATTTGCTGGGTGAAAAGTGCATTACTGTGCGCTTTCACCGTTCAGCAAATACATGTGTAGAAGCACAGCGCTAGCAGAAACGACCGTTTCTCGACGTTTTCTAACTCAGGGAAAAAGTTGCACACTTCTGAGATGCATTTGGGCAACTTTGTCAGAAATCAGTTTTTTGCCTAAAGAGACATGCCTATTTACGCAGTAGTAAAGATTCTGAGTCTGTAACTGGGCTTGATGAAATCAGCATTTCTCTTGCTTCCCTGTGCGTAGGGAAGCTCAGTTTTAGTCACAGTAGCTCCCACAAGTGTCTCCTCAGGGTGTTCTCATTTCCTTAGAAACAGTGTATTTGCTGGGAGAAAAGTGCATTACTGTGCGCTTTCACCGTTCAGCAAATACATGTGTAGAAGCACAGTGCTAGCAGAAACGAACGTTTCTCGACGTTTTCTAACTCACGGAACAAGTTGCACACTTCTGAGATGCATTTGGGCAACTTTGTCAGAAATGAGTTTTTTGCCTAAAGAGACATGCCTATTTGCGCAGTAGTACAGATTCTGAGTATGTAACTGGGCTTGATGAAATCAGCATTTCTCTTGCTTCCCTGTGCGTAGGGAAGCTCAGTTTTAGTCACAGTAGCTCCCACAAGTGTCTCCTCAGTGTGTTCCCATTTCCTTAGAAACAGTGTATTTGCTGGGAGAAAAGTGCATTACTGTGCGCTTTCACCGTTCAGCAAATACATGTGTAGAAGCACAGCGCTAGCAGAAACGACCGTTTCTCGACGTTTTCTAACTCAGGTAACAAGTTGCACACTTCTGAGATGCATTTGGGCAACTTTGTCAGAAATGAGTTTTTTGCCTAAAGAGACATGCCTATTTGCGCAGTAGTACAGATTCTGAGTATGTAACTGGGCTTGATGAAATCAGCCTTTCTCTTGCTTCCCTGTGCGTAGGGAAGCTCAGTTTTAGTCACAGTAGCGCCCACAAGTGTCTCCTAAGTGTGTTCCCATTTCCTTAGAAACAGTGTATTTGCTGGGAGAAAAGTACATTACTGTGCGCTTTCACCGTTCAGCAAATACATGTGTAAAAGCACAGCGCTAGCAGAAACGAACGTTTCTCGATGTTTTCTAACTCAGGGAACAAGTTGCACACTTCTGAGATGCATTTGGGCAACTTTGTCAGAAATGAGTTTTTTGCCTAAAGAGACATGCCTATTTGCGCAGTAGTACAGATTCTGAGTATGTAACTGGGCTTGATGAAATCAGCATTTCTCTTGCTCACCTGTGCGTAGGGAAGCTCAGTTTTAGTCACAGTAGCTCCCACAAGTGTCTCCTCAGTGTGTTCCCATTTCCTTAGAAACAGTGTATTTGCTGGGAGAAAAGTGCATTACTGTGCGCTTTCACCGTTCAGCAAATACATGTGTAGAAGCACAGCGCTAGCAGAAACGAACGTTTCTCGATGTTTTCTAACTCAGGGAACAAGTTGTACACTTCTGAGATGCATTTGGGCAACTTTGTCAGAAATGATTTTTTTGCCTAAAGAGACATGCCTATTTGCGCAGTAGTACAGATTCTGAGTATGTAACTGGGCTTGATGAAATCAGCATTTCTCTTGCTTCCCTGTGCGTAGGGAAGCTCAGTTTTAGTCACAGTAGCTCCCACAAGTGTCTCCTCAGTGTGTTCCCATTTCCTTAGAAACAGTGTATTTGCTGGGAGAAAAGTACATTACTGTGCGCTTTCACCGTTCAGCAAATACATGTGTAGAAGCACAGCGCTAGCAGAAACGACCGTTTCTCGATGTTTTCTAACTCAGGGAACAAGTTGCACACTTCTGAGATGCATTTGGGCAACTTTGTCAGAAATCAGTTTTTTGCCTAAAGAGACATGCCTATTTGCACAGTAGTACAGATTCTGAGTATGTAACTGGGCTTGATGAAATCAGCATTTCTCTTGCTTCCCTGTGCGTAGGGAAGCTCAGTTTTAGTCACAGTAGCTCCCACAAGTGTCTCCTCAGTGTGTTCCCATTTCCTTAGAAACTGTGTATTTGCTGGGAGAAAAGTGCATTTCTGTGCGCTTTCACCGTTCAGCAAATACATGTGTAGAAGCACAGCGCTAGCAGAAACGACCGTTTCTCGACGTTTTCTAACTCAGGGAACAAGTTGCACACTTCTGAGATGCATTTGGGCAACTTTGTCAGAAATGAGTTTTTTGCCTATAGAGACATGCCTATTTGCGCAGTAGTACAGATTCTGAGTATGTAACTGGGCTTGATGAAATCAGCATTTCTCTTGTTTCCCTGTGCGTAGGGAAGCTCAGTTTAACTCACTGTAGCTCCCACAAGTGTCTCCTCAGTGTGTTCCCATTTCCTTAGAAACAGTGTATTTGCTGGGAGAAAAGTGCATTACTGTGCGCTTTCACCGTTCAGCAAATACATGTGTAGAAGCACAGCGCTAGCAGAAAAGACCTTTTCTCGAAGTTGACTAACGCAGGGAACAAGTTGCACACTTCTGAGATGCATTTGGTCAACTTTGTCAGATATGAGTCTTTTGCCTAAAGAGACATGCCTATTTGCGCAGTAGTACAGATTCTGAGTATGTAACTGGGCTTGATGAAATCAGCATTTCTCTTGCTTCCCTGTGCGTAGGGAAGCTCAGTTTTAGTCACAGTATCTCCCACAAGTGTCTCCTCAGTGTGTTCCCATTTCCTTAGAAACAGTGTATTTGCTGGGAGAAAAGTGCATTACTGTGCGCTTTCACCGTTCAGCAAATACATGTGTAGAAGCACAGCGCTAGCAGAAACGACCGTTTCTCGACGTTTCCTACTCAGGGAACAAGGTGGACATTCTGAGGTGCATTTGGGCAACTTTGTCAGAAATGAGTTTTTTGCCTAAAGAGACATGCCTATTTGTGCAGTAGTACAGATTCTGAGTATGTAACTGGGCTTGATGAAATCAGCATTTCTCTTGCTTCCCTGTGCGTAGGGAAGCTCAGTTTTAGTCACAGTAGCTCCCACAAGTGTCACCTCAGTGTGTTCCCATTTCCTTAGAAACAGTGTATTTGCTGGGAGAAAAGTGCATTACTGTGCGCTTTCACCGTTCAGCAAATACATGTGTAGAAGCACAGCGCTAGCAGAAACGAACGTTTCACGACGTTTCCTAACTCAGGGAACAAGTTGCACACTTCTGAGATGCATTTGGGCAACTATGTCAGAAATGAGTTTTTTGCCTAAAGAGACATGCCTATTTGCGCAGTAGTACAGATTCTGAGTATGTAACTGGGCTTGATGAAATCAGCATTTCTCTTGCTTCCCTGTGCGTAGGGAAGCACAGTTTTAGTCACAGTAGCTCCCACAAGTGTCTCCTCAGTGTGTTCCCATTTCCTTAGAAACAGTGTATTTGCTGGGAGAAAAGTGCATTACTGTGCGCTTTCACCGTTCAGCAAATACATGTGTAGAAGCACAGCGCTAGCAGAAACGACCGTTTCTCGACGTGTTCTAACTCAGGGAACAAGGTGGACATTCTTAGATGCATTTGGGCAACTTTGTCAGAAATGAGTTTTTTGCCTAAAGAGACATGCCTATTTGTGCAGTAGTACAGATTCTGAGTATGTAACTGGACTTGATGAAATCAGCATTTCTCTTGCTTCCCTGTGTGTAGGGAAGCACAGTTTTAGTCACTGTAGCTCCCACAAGTGTCTCCTCAGTGTGTTCCCATTTCCTTAGAAACAGTGTATTTTTTGGGAGAAAAGTACATTACTGTGCGCTTTCACCGTTCAGCAAATACATGTGTAAAAGCACAGCGCTAGCAGAAACGAACGTTTCTCGATGTTTTCTAACTCAGGGAACAAGTTGCACACTTCTGAGATGCATTTGGGCAACTTTGTCAGAAATGAGTTTTTTGCCTAAAGAGACATGCCTATTTGCGCAGTAGTACAGATTCTGAGTATGTAACTGGGCTTGATGAAATCAGCATTTCTCTTGCTTCCCTGTGCGTAGGGAAGCTCAGTTTTAGTCACTGTAGCTCCCACAAGTGTCTCCTCAGTGTGTTCCCATTTCCTTAGAAACAGTGTATTTGCTGGGAGAAAAGTGCATTACTGTGCGCTTTTACCGTTCAGCAAATACATGTGTAGAAGCACAGCGCTAGCAGAAACGACCATTTCTCGACGTTTTCTAACTCAGGGAACAAGTTGCACACTTCTGAGATGCATTTGGGCAACTTTCTCAGAAACGAGTTTTTTGCCTAAGGAGACATGCCTATTTGCGCAGTAGTACAGATTCTGAGTATGTAACTGGGCTTGATGAAATCAGCATTTCTCTTGCTTCATTGTGCGTAGGTAAGCTCAGTTTTAGTCACAGTAGCTCCCACAAGTGTCTCCTCAGTGTGTTCCCATTTCCTTAGAAACAGTGTATTTGCTGGGAGAAAGGTGCATTACTGTGCCCTTTCCCGTTCAGCAAGTACATGTGTAGAAGCACAGCGCTAGCAGAAAAGACCGTTTCTCAACGTTTTCTAACTCAGAGAACAAGTTGCATACTTCTGAGATGCATTTGGGCAACTTTGTCAGAAATGAGTTCTTTGCCTAAAGAGACATGCCTATTTGCGCAGTAGTACAGATTCTGAGTATGTAACTGGGCTTGATGAAATCAGCATTTCTCTTGCTTCCCTGTGCGTAGGGAAGCTCAGTTTTAGTCACAGTAGCTCCCACAAGTGTCTCCTCAGTGTGTTCCCATTTCCTTAGAAACAGTGTATTTGCTGGGAGAAAAGTGCATTACTGTGCGCTTTCACCGTTCAGCAAATACATGTGTAGAAGCACAGCGCTAGCAGAAACGACCGTTTCTCGACATTTTCTAACTCAGGGAAGAAGTTGCACACTTCTGAGATGCATTTGGGCAACTTTATCAGAAATGAGTTTTTTGCCTAAAGAGACATGCCTAATTTGCGAAGTAGTACAGATTCTGAGTATGTAACTGGGCTTGATGAAATCAGCATTTCTCTTGCTTCCCTGTGCGTAGGGAAGCTCAGTTTTAGTCACACTAGCTCCCACAAGTGTCTCCTCAGTGTGTTCGCATTTCCGTAGAAACAGTGTATTTCTTGGGAGAAAAGTGCATTACTGTGCGCTTTCAGCGTTCAGCAAATACATGTGTAGAAGCACAGCGCTAGCAGAAACGAACGTTTCTCGACGTTTTCTAACTCAGGGAAGAAGTTGCACCCTTCTGAGATGCATTTGGGCAACTTTGTCAGAAATGAGTTTTTTGCCTAAGAGACATGCCTATTTGCGCAGTAGTACAGATTCTGAGTATGTAACTGGGCTTGATGAAATCAGCATTTCTCTTGCTTCCCTGTGCGTAGGGAAGCTCAGTTTTAGTCACAGTAGCTCCCACAAGTGTCTCCTCAGTGTGTTCCCATTTCCTTAGAAACAGTGTATTTGCTGGGAGAAAAGTGCATTACTGTGTGCTTTCACCGTTCAGTAAATACATGTTTAGAAGCACAGCGCTAGCAGAAACGAACGTTTCTCGACGTTTTCTAACTCAGGGAACAAGTTGCACACTTCTGAGATGCATTTGGGCAACTTTGTCAGAAATGAGTTTTTTGCCTAAAGAGACATGCCTATTTGCGCAGTAGTACAGATTCTGAGTATGTAACTGGGCTTGATGAAATCAGCATTTCTCTTGCTTCCCTGTGTGTAGGGAAGCTCAGTTTTAGTCACAGTAGCTCCCACAAGTGTCTCCTCAGTGTGTTCCCATTTCCTTAGAAACAGTGTATTTGTTGGGAGAAAAGTGCATTACTGTGCGCTTTCACCGTTCAGCAAATACATGTGTAGAAGCACAGGGCTAGCAGAAACGAACGTTTCTCGACGTTTTCTAACTCAGGGAACAAGTTGCACACTTCTGAGATGCATTTGGGCAACTTTGTCAGAAATGAGTTTTTTGCCTAAAGAGACATGCCTATTTGCGCAGTAGTTCAGATTCTGAGTATGTAACTGGCCTTGATGAAATCAGCATTTCTCTTGCTTCCCTGTGCGTAGGGAAGCTCAGTTTTAGTCACAGTAGCTCCCACAAGTGTCTCCTCAGTGTGTTCCCATTTCCTTAGAAACAGTGTATTTGCTGGGAGAAAAGTGCATTACTGTGCGCTTTCACCGTTCAGCAAATACATGTGTAGAAGCACAGCGCTAGCAGAAACGACCGTTTCTCGACGTTTTCTAACTCAGGGAACAAGTTGGACACTTCTGAGATGCATTTGGGCAACTTTGTCAGAAATGAGTTTTTTGCCTAAGAGACATGCCTATTTGCGCAGTAGTACAGATTCTGAGTATGTAACTAGGCTTGATGAAATCAGCATTTCTCTTGCTTCCCTGTGCGTAGGGAAGCTCAGTTTTAGTCACAGTAGCTCCCACAAATGTCTCCTCAGTGTCTTCCCATTTCCTTAGAAACAGTGTATTTGCTGGGAGAAAATTGCATTACTGTGCGCTTTCACCGTTCCACAAATACATGTGTAGAAGCACAGCGCTCGCAGAAACGAACGTTTCTCGACGTTTTCTAACTCAGGGAACAAGTTGCACACTTCTGAGATGCATTTGGGCAACTTTGTCAGAAATGAGTTTTTTGCCTACAGAGACATGCCTATTTGCGCAGTAGTACAGATTCTGAGTATGTAACTGGGCTTGATGAAATCAGCATTTCTCTGGCTTCCCTGTGCGTAGGGAAGCTCAGTTTTAGTCACAGTAGCTCCCACAAGTGTCTCCTCAGTGTGTTCCCATTTCCTTAGAAACAGTGTATTTGCTGGGAGAAAAGTGCAATACTGTGCGCTTTCACCGTTCAGCAAATACATGTGTAGAAGCACAGCGCTAGCAGAAACAACCGTTTCTCGACGTTTTCTAACTCAGGGAACAAGTTGCACACTTCTGAGATGCATTTGGGCAACTTTGTCAGAAATGAGTTTTTTGCCTACAGAGGCATGCCTATTTGCGCAGTAGTACAGATTCTGAGTATGTAACTAGGCTTGATGAAATCAGCATTTCTCTTGCTTCCCTGTGCGTAGGGAAGCTCAGTTTTAGTCACAGTAGCTCCCACAAGTGTCTCCTCAGTGTGTTCCCATTTCCTTAGACACAGTGTATTTGCTGGGAGAAAAGTGCATTACTGTGCGCTTTCACCGTTCAGCAAATACATGTGTAGAAGCACAGCGCTAGCAGATACGACCGTTTCTCGACGTTTTCTAACTCAGGGAACAAGTTGCACACTTCTGAGATGCATTTGGGCAACTTTGTCAGAAATGAGTTTTTTGCCTAAAGAGACATGCCTATTTGCGCAGTAGTACAGATTCTGAGTATGTAACTGGACTTGATGAAATCAGCATTTCTCTTGCTTCCCTGTGCGTAGGGAAGCTCAGTTTTAGTCACTGTAGCTCCCACAAGTGTCTCCTCAGTGTGTTCCCATTTCGTTAGAAACAGTGTATTTGCTGGGAGAAAAGTGCATTACTGTGCGCTTTCACCGTTCAGCAAATACATGTGTAGAAGCACAGCGCTAGCAGAAACGACCGTTTCTCGACGTTTTCTAACTCAGGGAACAAGTTGCACACTTCTGAGATGCATTTGGGCAACTTTGTCAGAAATGCGTTTTTTGCCTAAAGAGACATGCCTATTTGCGCAGTAGTACAGATTCTGAGTATGTAACTGGGCTTGATGAAATCAGCATTTCCCTTGATTCCCTGTGCGTAGGGAAGCTCAGTTTTAGTCACTGTAGCTCCCACAAGTGTCTCCTCAGTGTGTTCCCCTTTCCTTAGAAACAGTGTTTTTGCTGGGAGAAAAGTGCATTACTGTGTGCTTTCACCGTTCAGCAAATACATGTGTAGAAGCACAGCGCTAGCAGAAACGACCGTTTCTCGACGTATTCTAACTCATGGAACAAGTTGCAAACTTCTGAGATGCATTTGGGCAACTTTGTCAGAAATGAGTTTTTTGCCTAAAGAGACATGCCTATTTGTGCAGTAGTACAGATTCTGAGTATGTAACTGGGCTTGATGAAATCAGCATTTCTCTTGCTTCCCTGTGCGTAGGGAAGCTCAGATTTAGTCACTGTAGCTCCCACAAGTGTCTCCTCAGTGTGTTCCCATTTCTTTAGAAACAGTGTATTTGCTGGGAGAAAAGTGCATTACTGTGCGCTTTCCCAGTTCAGCAAATACATGTGTAGAAGCACAGCGCTAGCAGAAACGACCGTTTCTCGACGTTTTCTAACTCAGGGAACAAGTTGCACACTTCTGAGATGCATTTGGGCAACTTTGTCAGAAATGAGTTTTTTGCCTAAAGAGATATGCCTATTTGCGCAGTAGTACAGATTCTGAGTATGTAACTGGGCTTGATGAAATCAGCATTTCTCTTGCTTCCCTGTGCGTAGGGAAGCTCAGTTTTAGTCACAGTGGCTCCCACAAGTGTCTCCTCAGTGTGTTCCCATTTCCTTAGAAACAGTGTATTTGCTGGGAGAAAAGTGCATTACTGTGTGCTTTCACCGTTCAGCAAATACATGTGTAGAAGCACAGCGCTAGCAGAAACGAACGTTTCTTGACGTTTTCTAACTCAGGGAACAAGTTGCACACTTCTGAGATGCATTTGGGCAACTTTGTCAGAAATGAGTTTTTTGCCTACAGAGACATGCCTATTTGCGCAGTAGTACAGATTCTGAGTATGTAACTGGGCTTGATGAAATCAGCATTTCTCTTGCATCCCTGTGCGTAGGGAAGCTCAGTTTTAGTCACAGTAGCTCCCACAAGTGTCTCCTCAGTGTGTTCCCATTTCCATAGAAACAGTGTATTTGCTGGGAAAAAAGTGCATTACTGTGTGCTTTCACCGTTCAGCAAATACATGTGTAGAAGCACAGCGCTAGCAGAAACGAACGTTTCTCGACGTTTTCTAACTCGGGGAACAAGTTGCACACTTCTGAGATGCATTTGGGCAACTTTGTCAGAAATGAGTTTTTTGCCTACAGAGACATGCCTATTTGCGCAGTAGTACAGATTCTGAGTATGTAACTGGGCTTGATGAAATCAGCATTTCTCTTGCTTCCCTGTGCGTAGGGAAGCTCAGATTAGTCACAGTAGCTCCCACAAGTGTCTCCTCATTGTGTTCCCATTTCCTTACAAACAGTGTATTTGCTGGGAGAAAAGTGCATTACTGTGCGCTTTCACCGTTCAGCAAATGCATGTGTAGAAGGACAGCGCTAGCAGAAATGACCGTTTCTCGACGTTTTCTAACTCAGGGAACAAATTGCACACTTCTGAGATGCATTTGGGCAACTTTGTCAGAAATGAGTTTTTTGCCTAAAGAGACATGCCTATTTGCGCAGTAGTACAGATTCTGAGTATGTAACTGGGCTTGATGAAATCAGCATTTCTCTTGCTTCCCTGTGCGTAGGGAAGCTCAGTTTTAGTCACAGTAGCTCCCACAAGTGTCTCCTCAGTGTGTTCCCATTTCCTTAGAAACAGTGTATTTGCTGGGAGAAAAGTGCATTACTGTGCGCTTTCACCGTTCAGCAAATACATGTGTAGAAGCACAGCGCTAGCAGAAACGAACGTTTCTCGACGTTTTCTAACTCAGGGAACAAGTTGCACACTTCTGAGATGCATTTGGGCAACTTTGTCAGAAATGAGTTTTTTGCCTACAGAGACATGCCTATTTGCGCAGTAGTACAGATTCTGAGTATGTAACTGGGCTTGATGAAATCAGCATTTCTCTTGCTTCCCTGTGCGTAGGGAAGCTCAGTTTTAGTCACAGTAGCTCCCACAAGTGTCTCCTCAGTGTGTTCCCATTTCCTTAGAAACAGTGTATTTGCTGGGAGAAAAGTGCATTACTGTGCGCTTTCACCGTTCAGCAAATACATGTGTAGAAGCACAGCGCTAGCAGAAACGACCGTTTCTCGACGTTTTCTAACTCAGGGAACAAGTTGCACACTTCTGAGATGCATTTGGGCAACTTTGTCAGAAATGAGTTTTTTGCCTAAAGAGACATGCCTATTTGCGCAGTAGTACAGATTCTGAGTATGTAACTGGGCTTGATGAAATCAGCATTTCTCTTGCTTCCCTGTGCAAAGGGAAGCTCAGTTTTAGTCACAGTAGCTCCCACAAGTGTCTCCTCAGTGTGTTCCCATTTCCTTAGAAACAGTGTATTTGCTTGGAGAAAAGTGCATTACTGTGCGCTTTCACCGTTCAGCAAATACATGTGTAGAAGCACAGCGCTAGCAGATACGACCGTTTCTCAACGTTTTCTAACTCAGGGAACAATTTGCACACTTCTGAGATGCATTTGGGGAACTTTGTCAGAAATGAGTTTTTTGCCTAAAGAGAAATGCCTATTTGCGCAGTAGTACAGATTCTGAGAATGTAACTAGGCTTGATGAAATCAGCATTTCTCTTGCTTCCCTGTGCGTAGGGAAGCTCAGTTTTAGTCACAGTAGCTCCCACAAGTGTCTCCTCAGTGTGTTCCCATTTCCTTAGAAATAGTGTATTTGCTGGGAGAAAAGTGCATTACTGTGCGCTTTCACCGTTCAGCAAATACATGTGTAGAAGCACAGCGCTAGCAGAAACGAACGTTTCTCGACGTTTTCTAACTCAGGGAACAAGTTGCACACTTCTGAGATGCATTTGGGCAACTTTGTCAGAAATGAGTTTTTTGCCTACAGAGACATGCCTATTTGCGCAGTAGTACAGATTCTGAGTATGTAACTGGGCTTGATGAAATCAGCATTTCTCTTGCTTCCCTGTGCGTAGCGAAGCTCAGATTAGTCACAGTAGCTCCCACAAGTGTCTCCTCATTGTGTTCCCATTTCCTTACAAACAGTGTATTTGCTGGGAGAAAAGTGCATTACTGTGCGCTTTCACCGTTCAGCAAATGCATGTGTAAAAGGACAGCGCTAGCAGAAATGACCGTTTCTCGACGTTTTCTAACTCAGGGAACAAATTGCACACTTCTGAGATGCATTTGGGCAACTTTGTCAGAAATGAGTTTTTTGCCTAAAGAGACATGCCTATTTGCGCAGTAGTACAGATTCTGAGTATGTAACTGGGCTTGATGAAATCAGCATTTCTCTTGCTTCCCTGTGCGTAGGGAAGCTCAGTTTTAGTCACAGTAGCTCCCACAAGTGTCTCCTCAGTGTGTTCCCATTTCCTTAGAAACAGTGTATTTGCTGGGAGAAAAGTGCATTACTGTGCGCTTTCACCGTTCAGCAAATACATGTGTAGAAGCACAGCGCTAGCAGAAACGAACGTTTCTCGACGTTTTCTAACTCAGGGAACAAGTTGCACACTTCTGAGATGCATTTGGGCAACTTTGTCAGAAATGAGTTTTTTGCCTACAGAGACATGCCTATTTGCGCAGTAGTACAGATTCTGAGTATGTAACTGGGCTTGATGAAATCAGCATTTCTCTTGCTTCCCTGTGCGTAGCGAAGCTCAGATTAGTCACAGTAGCTCCCACAAGTGTCTCCTCATTGTGTTCCCATTTCCTTACAAACAGTGTATTTGCTGGGAGAAAAGTGCATTACTGTGCGCTTTCACCGTTCAGCAAATGCATGTGTAGAAGGACAGCGCTAGCAGAAATGACCGTTTCTCGACGTTTTCTAACTCAGGGAACAAATTGCACACTTCTGAGATGCATTTGGGCAACTTTGTCAGAAATGAGTTTTTTGCCTAAAGAGACATGCCTATTTGCGCAGTAGTACAGATTCTGAGTATGTAACTGGGCTTGATGAAATCAGCATTTCTCTTGCTTCCCTGTGCGTAGGGAAGCTCAGTTTTAGTCACAGTAGCTCCCACAAGTGTCTCCTCAGTGTGTTCCCATTTCCTTAGAAACAGTGTATTTGCTGGGAGAAAAGTGCATTACTGTGCGCTTTCACCGTTCAGCAAATACATGTGTAGAAGCACAGCGCTAGCAGAAACGAACGTTTCTCGACGTTTTCTAACTCAGGGAACAAGTTGCACACTTCTGAGATGCATTTGGGCAACTTTGTCAGAAATGAGTTTTTTGCCTACAGAGACATGCCTATTTGCGCAGTAGTACAGATTCTGAGTATGTAACTGGGCTTGATGAAATCAGCATTTCTCTTGCTTCCCTGTGCGTAGGGAAGCTCAGTTTTAGTCACAGTAGCTCCCACAAGTGTCTCCTCAGTGTGTTCCCATTTCCTTAGAAACAGTGTATTTGCTGGGAGAAAAGTGCATTACTGTGCGCTTTCACCGTTCAGCAAATACATGTGTAGAAGCACAGCGCTAGCAGAAACGACCGTTTCTCGACGTTTTCTAACTCAGGGAACAAGTTGCACACTTCTGAGATGCATTTGGGCAACTTTGTCAGAAATGAGTTTTTTGCCTAAAGAGACATGCCTATTTGCGCAGTAGTACAGATTCTGAGTATGTAACTGGGCTTGATGAAATCAGCATTTCTCTTGCTTCCCTGTGCAAAGGGAAGCTCAGTTTTAGTCACAGTAGCTCCCACAAGTGTCTCCTCAGTGTGTTCCCATTTCCTTAGAAACAGTGTATTTGCTTGGAGAAAAGTGCATTACTGTGCGCTTTCACCGTTCAGCAAATACATGTGTAGAAGCACAGCGCTAGCAGATACGACCGTTTCTCAACGTTTTCTAACTCAGGGAACAATTTGCACACTTCTGAGATGCATTTGGGGAACTTTGTCAGAAATGAGTTTTTTGCCTAAAGAGAAATGCCTATTTGCGCAGTAGTACAGATTCTGAGAATGTAACTAGGCTTGATGAAATCAGCATTTCTCTTGCTTCCCTGTGCGTAGGGAAGCTCAGTTTTAGTCACAGTAGCTCCCACAAGTGTCTCCTCAGTGTGTTCCCATTTCCTTAGAAATAGTGTATTTGCTGGGAGAAAAGTGCATTACTGTGCGCTTTCACCGTTCAGCAAATACATGTGTAGAAGCACAGCGCTAGCAGAAACGAACGTTTCTCGACGTTTTCTAACTCAGGGAACAAGTTGCACACTTCTGAGATGCATTTGGGCAACTTTGTCAGAAATGAGTTTTTTGCCTACAGAGACATGCCTATTTGCGCAGTAGTACAGATTCTGAGTATGTAACTGGGCTTGATGAAATCAGCATTTCTCTTGCTTCCCTGTGCGTAGCGAAGCTCAGATTAGTCACAGTAGCTCCCACAAGTGTCTCCTCATTGTGTTCCCATTTCCTTACAAACAGTGTATTTGCTGGGAGAAAAGTGCATTACTGTGCGCTTTCACCGTTCAGCAAATGCATGTGTAGAAGGACAGCGCTAGCAGAAATGACCGTTTCTCGACGTTTTCTAACTCAGGGAACAAATTGCACACTTCTGAGATGCATTTGGGCAACTTTGTCAGAAATGAGTTTTTTGCCTAAAGAGACATGCCTATTTGCGCAGTAGTACAGATTCTGAGTATGTAACTGGGCTTGATGAAATCAGCATTTCTCTTGCTTCCCTGTGCGTAGGGAAGCTCAGTTTTAGTCACAGTAGCTCCCACAAGTGTCTCCTCAGTGTGTTCCCATTTCCTTAGAAACAGTGTATTTGCTGGGAGAAAAGTGCATTACTGTGCGCTTTCACCGTTCAGCAAATACATGTGTAGAAGCACAGCGCTAGCAGAAACGAACGTTTCTCGACGTTTTCTAACTCAGGGAACAAGTTGCACACTTCTGAGATGCATTTGGGCAACTTTGTCAGAAATGAGTTTTTTGCCTACAGAGACATGCCTATTTGCGCAGTAGTACAGATTCTGAGTATGTAACTGGGCTTGATGAAATCAGCATTTCTCTTGCTTCCCTGTGCGTAGGGAAGCTCAGTTTTAGTCACAGTAGCTCCCACAAGTGTCTCCTCAGTGTGTTCCCATTTCCTTAGAAACAGTGTATTTGCTGGGAGAAAAGTGCATTACTGTGCGCTTTCACCGTTCAGAAAATACATGTGTAGAAGCACAGCGCTAGGAGAAACGACCGTTTCTCGACGTTTTCTAACTCAGGGAACAAGTTGCACACTTCTGAGATGCATATGGGCAACTTTGTCAGAAATCAGTTTTTTGCCTAAAGAGACATGCCTATTTGCGCAGTAGTACCGATTCTGAGTATGTAACTGGGCTTGATGAAATCACCATTTCTCTTGCTTCCCTGTGCGTAGGGAAGCTCAGTTTTAGTCACAGTAGCTCCCACAAGTGTCTCCTCAGTGTGTTCCCATTTCCTTAGAAACAGTGTATTTGCTTGGAGAAAAGTGCATTACTGTGCGCTTTCACCGTTCAGCAAATACATGTGTAGAAGCACAGCCCTAGCAGATACGACCGTTTCTCGACGTTTTCTAACTCAGGGAACAAGTTGCACACTTCTGAGATGCATTTGGGCAACTTTGTCAGAAATGAGTTTTTTGCCTAAAGAGATATGCCTATTTGCGCAGTAGTACAGATTCTGAGTATGTAACTGGGCTTGATGAAATCAGCATTTCTCTTGCTTCCCTGTGCGTAGGGAAGCTCAGTTTTAGTCACTGTAGCTCCCACAAGTGTCTCCTCAGTGTGTTCCCATTTCCTTAGAAACAGTGTATTTGCTGGGAGAAAAGTGCATTACTGTGCGCTTTCACCGTTCAGCACATACATGTGTAGAAGCACAGCACTAGCAGTAACGACCGTTTCTCGACGTTTTCTAACTCAGGGAACAATTTGCACACTTCTGAGATGCATTTGGGGAACTTTGTCAGAAATGAGTTTTTTGCCTAAAGAGAAATGCCTATTTGCGCAGTAGTACAGATTCTGAGAATGTAACTAGGCTTGATGAAATCAGCATTTCTCTTGCTTCCCTGTGCGTAGGGAAGCTCAGTTTTAGTCACAGTAGCTCCCACAAGTGTCTCCTCAGTGTGTTCCCATTTCCTTAGAAACAGTGTATTTGGTGGGAGAAAAGTGCATTACTGTGCGCTTTCACCGTTCAGAAAATACATGTGTAGAAGCACAGTGCTACCAGAAACGACCGTTTCTCGACGTTTTCTAACTCAGGGAACAAGTTGCACACTTCTGAGATGCATATGGGCAACTTTGTCAGAAATCAGTTTTTTGCCTAAAGAGACATGCCTATTTGCGCAGTAGTACCGATTCTGAGAATGTAACTAGGCTTGATGAAATCACCATTTCTCTTGCTTCCCTGTGGGTAGGGAAGCTCAGTTTTAGTCACTGTAGCTCCCACAAGTGTCTCCTCAGTGTGTTCCCATTTCCTTAGAAACAGTGTATTTGCTGGGAGAAAAGTGCATTACTGTGCGCTTTCACCGTTCAGCAAATACATGTGTAGAAGCACAGCCCTAGCAGAAACGACCGTTTCTCGACGTTTTCTAACTCAGGGAACAAGTTGCACACTTCTGAGATGCATTTGGGCAACTTTGTCAGAAATGAGTTTTTTGCCTAAAGAGACATGCCTATTTGCGCAGTAGTACAGATTCTGAGTATGTAACTGGGCTTGATGAAATCAGCATTTCTCTTGCTTCCCTGTGCGTAGGGAAGCTCAGTTTTAGTCACTGTAGCTCCCACAAGTGTCTCCTCAGTGTGTTCCCATTTCCTTAGAAACAGTGTATTTGCTGGGAGAAAAGTGCATTACTGTGCGCTTTCACCGTTCAGCACATACATGTGTAGAAGCACAGCACTAGCAGTAACGACCGTTTCTCGACGTTTTCTAACTCAGGGAACAAGTTGCACACTTCTGAGATGCATTTGGGCAACTTTGTCAGAAATGAGTTTTTTGCCTACAGAGACATGCCTATTTGCGCAGTAGTACAGATTCTGAGTATGTAACTGGGCTTGATGAAATCAGCATTTCTCTTGCTTCCCTGTGCGTAGGGAAGCTCAGTTTTAGTCACAGTAGCTCCCACAAGTGTCTCCTCAGTGTGTTCCCATTCCCTTAGAAACAGTGTCTTTGCTGGGAGAAAAGTGCATTACTGTGTGCTTTCACCGTTCAGCACATACATGTGTAGAAGCACAGCACTAGCAGTAACGACCGTTTCTCGACGTTTTCTAACTCAGGGAACAAGTTGCACACTTCTGAGATGCATTTGGGCAACTTTGTCAGAAATGAGTTTTTTGCCTAAAGAGACATGCCTATTTGCGCAGTAGTACAGATTCTGAGTATGTAACTGGGCTTGATGAAATCAGCATTTCTCTTGCTTCCCTGTGCGTAGGGAAGCTCAGTTTTAGTCACAGTAGCTCCCACAAGTGTCTCCTCAGTGTGTTCCCATTTCCTTAGAAACAGTGTATTTGCTGGGAGAAAAGTGCATTACTGTGCGCTTTCACCATTCAGCAAATACATGTGTAGAAGCACAGCGCTAGCAGAAACGAACGTTTCTCGACGTTTTCTAACTCAGGGAACAAGTTGCACACTTCTGAGATGCATTTGGGCAACTTTGTCAGAAATGAGTTTTTTGCCTAAAGAGACATGCCTATTTGCGCAGTAGTACAGATTCTGAGTATGTAACTGGGCTTGATGAAATCAGCATTTCTCTTGCTTCCCTGTGCGTAGGGAAGCTCAGTTTTAGTCACAGTAGCTCCCACAAGTGTCTCCTCAGTGTGTTCCCATTTCCTTAGAAACAGTGTATTTGCTTGGAGAAAAGTGCATTACTGTGCGCTTTCACCGTTCAGCAAATACATGTGTAGAAGCACAGCCCTAGCAGAAACGACCGTTTCTCGACGTTTTCTAACTCAGGGAACAATTTGCACACTTCTGAGATGCATTTGGGCAACTTTGTCAGAAATGAGTTTTTTGCCTAAAGAGAAATGCCTATTTGCGCAGTAGTACAGATTCTGAGTATGTAACTGGGCTTGATGAAATCAGCATCTCTCTTGCTTCCCTGTGCGTAGGGAAGCTCAGTTTTAGTCACAGTAGCTCCCACAAGTGTCTCCTCAGTGTGTTCCCATTTCCTTAGAAACAGTGTATTTGCTGGGAGAAAAGTGCATTACTGTGCGCTTTCACCGTTCAGCAAATACATGTGTAGAAGCACAGCGCTAGCAGAAACGAACGTTTCTCGACGTTTTCTAACTCAGGGAACAAGTTGCACACTTCTGAGATGCATTTGGGCAACTTTGTCAGAAATGAGTTTTTTGCCTAAAGAGACATGCCTATTTGCGCAGTAGTACAGATTCTGAGTATGTAACTGGGCTTGATGACATCAGCATTTCTCTTGATTCCCTGTGCGTAGGGAAGCTCAGTTTTAGTCACAGTAGCTCCCACAAGTGTCTCCTCAGTGTGTTCCCATTTCCTTAGAAACAGTGTATTTGCTGGGAGAAAAGTGCATTACTGTGCGCTTTCACCGTTCAGAAAATACATGTGTAGAAGCACAGTGCTAGCAGAAACGACCGTTTCTCGACGTTTTCTAACTCAGGGAACAAGTTGCACACTTCTGAGATGCATATGGGCAACTTTGTCAGAAATCAGTTTTTTGCCTCAAGAGACATGCCTATTTGCGCAGTAATACCGATTCTGCGTATGTAACTAGGCTTGATGAAATCACCATTTCTCTTGCTTCGTGTGTAGGGAAGCTCAGTTTTAGTCACTGTAGCTCCCACAAGTGTCTCCTCAGTGTGTTCCCATTTCCTTAGAAACAGTGTATTTGCTTGGAGAAAAGTGCATTACTGTGGGCTTTCACCATTCAGCAAATACATGTGTAGAAGCACAGCCCTAGCAGATACGACCGTTTCTCGACGTTTTCTAACTCAGGGAACAAGTTGCACACTTCTGAGATGCATTTGGGCAACTTTGTCAGAAATGAGTTTTTTGCCTAAAGAGAAATGCCTATTTGCGCAGTAGTACAGATTCTGAGTATGTAACTGGGCTTGATGAAATCAGCATTTCTCTTGCTTCCCTGTGCGTAGGGAAGCTCAGTTTTAGTCACAGTAGCTCCCACAAGTGTCTCCTCAGTGTGTTCCCATTTCCTTAGAAACAGTGTATTTGCTGGGAGAAAAGTGCATTACTCTGCGCTTTCACCGTTCAGAAAATACATTTGTAGAAGCACAGTGCTAGCAGAAAAGACCGTTTCTCGACGTTTTCTAACTCAGGGAACAAGTTGCACACTTCTGAGATGCATATGGGCAACTTTGTCAGAAATGAGTTTTTTGCCTCAAGAGACATGCCTATTTGCGCAGTAGTACAGATTCTGAGTATGTAACTGGGCTTGATGATATCAGCATTTCTCTTCCTTCCCTGTGCGTAGGGAAGCTCAGTTTTAGTCACTGTAGCTCCCACAAGTGTCTCCTCAGTGTGTTCCCATTTCTTTAGAAACAGTGTATTTGCTTGGAGAAAAGTGCATTACTGTGCGCTTTCACCGTTCAGCAAATACATGTGTAGAAGCACAGCGCTAGCAGAAACGACCGTTTCTCGACGTTTTCTAACTCAGGGAACAAGATGAACACTTCTGAGATGCATTTGGGCAACTTTGTCAGAAATGAGTTTTTTGCCTAAAGAGACATACTTATTTGCGCAGTAGTACAGATTCTGAGTATGTAACTGGGCTTGATGAAATCAGCATTTCTCTTGCTTCCCTGTGCGTAGGGAAGCTCAGTTTTAGTCACAGTAGCTCCCACAAGTGTCTCCTCAGTGTGTTCCCATTTCCTTAGAAACAGTGTATTTGCTGGGAGAAAAGTGCATTACTGTGCGCTTTCACAGTTCAGCAAATACATGTGTAGAAGCATAGCGCTAGTAGAAACGACCGTTTCTCAACGTTTTCTAACTCAGGGAACAAGTTGCACACTTCTGAGATGCATTTGGGAAACTTTGTCAGAAATGAGTTTTTTGCCTAAAGAGACATGCCTATTTGCGCAGTAGTACAGATTCTGAGTATGTAACTGGGCTTGATGAAATCAGCATTTCTCTTGCTTCCCTGTGCGTAGGGAAGCTCAGTTTTAGTCACAGTAGCTCCCACAAGTGTCTCCTCAGTGTGTTCCCATTTCCTTAGAAACAGTGTATTTGCTGGGAGAAAAGTGCATTACTGTGCGCTTTCACCGTTCAGCAAATACATGTGTAGAAGCACAGCGCTAGCAGAAACGACCGTTTCTCGACGTTTTCTAACTCAGGGAACAAGTTGCACACTTCTGAGATGCATTTGGGCAACTTTGTCAGAAATGAGTTTTTTGCCTAAAGAGACATGACTATTTGCGCAGTAGTACAGATTCTGAGTATGTAACTGGGCTTGATGAAATCAGCATTTCTCTTGCTTCCCTGTGCGTAGGGAAGCTCAGTTTTAGTCACAGTAGCTCCCACAAGTGTCTACTCAGTGTGTTTCCATTTCGTTGGAAACAGTGTATTTGCTGGGAGAGAAGTGCATTACTTTTCGCTTTCACAGTTCAGCAAATACATGTGTAGAAGCACAGCGCTAGCAGAAACGAACGTTTCTCGACGTTTTCTAACTCAGGAACAAGTTGCACACTTCTGAGATGCATTTGGGCAACTTTGTCAGAAATGAGTTTTTTGCCTAAAGAGACATGCCTATTTGCGCAGTAGAACAGATTCTGAGTATGTAACTAGGCTTGATAAAATCAGCATTTCTCTTGCTTCCCTGTGCGTAGGAAAGCTCAGTTTTAGTCACAGTAGCTCCCACAAGTGTCTCGTCAGTGTGTTCCCATTTCCTTAGAAACAGTGTATTTGCTGGGAGAAAAGTGCATTACTGTGCGCTTTCACCGTTCAGCAAATACATGTGTAGAAGAAGCACAGCGCTAGCAGAAACGACCGTTTCTCGACGTTTTCTAATCAGGGAAGTTGTTGCACACTACTGAGATGCATTTGGGCAACTTTGTCAGAAATGAGTTTTTTGCCTAAAGAGACATGCCTATTTGCGCAGTAGTACAGATTCTGAGTATGTAACTGGGCTTGATGAAATCAGCATTTCTCTTGCTTCCCTGTGCGTAGGGAAGCTCAGTTTTAGTCACAGTAGCTCCCACAAGTGTCTCCTCAGTGTGTTCCCATTTCCTTAGAAACAGTGTATTTGCTGGGAGAAAAGTGCATTACTGTGCGCTTTCACCGTTCAGCAAATACATGTGTAGAAGCACAGCGCTAGCAGAAACGAACGTTTCTCGACGTTTTCTAACTCAGGGAACAAGTTGCACACTTCTGAGATGCATATGGGCAACTTTGTCAGAAATCAGTTTTTTGCCTCAAGAGACATGCCTATTTGCGGAGTAGTACCGATTCTGAGTATGTAACTAGGCTTGATGAAATCACCATTTCTCTTGCTTCCCTGTGCGTAGGGAAGCTCAGTTTTAGTCACTGTAGCTCCCACAAGTGTCTCCTCAGTGTGTTCCCATTTCCTTAGAAACAGTGTATTTGCTTGGAGAAAAGTGCATTACTGTGCGCTTTCACCGTTCAGCAAATACATGTGTAGAAGCACAGCCCTAGCAGATACAACCGTTTCTCGACGTTTTCTAACTCAGGGAACAAGTTGCACACTTCTGAGATGCATTTGGGCAACTTTGTCAGAAATGAGTTTTTTGCCTAAAGAGAAATGCCTATTTGCGCAGTAGTACAGATTCTGAGAATGTAACTAGGCTTGATGAAATCAGCATTTCTCTTGCTTCCCTGTGCGTAGGCAAGCTCAGTTTTAGTCACAGTAGCTCCCACAAGTGTCTCCTCAGTGTGTACCCATTTCCTTAGAAACAGTGTATTTGCTGGGAGAAAAGTGCATTACTGTGCGCTTTCACCGTTCAGCAAATACATGTGTAGAAGCACAGCGCTAGCAGAAACGACCGTTTCTCGACGTTTTCTAACTCAGGGAACAAGTTGCACACTTCTGAGATGCATTTGGGCAACTTTGTCAGAAATGAGTTTTTTGCCTAAAGAGACATGCCTATTTGCGCAGTAGTACCGATTCTGAGTATGTAACTGGGCTTGATGAAATCAGCATTTCTCTTGCTTCCCTGTGCGTAGGGAAGCTCAGTTTTAGTCACAGTAGCTCCCACAAGTGTCTCCTCAGTGTGTTCCCATTTCCTTAGAAACAGTGTATTTGCTGGGAGAAAAGTGCATTACTCTGCGCTTTCACCGTTCAGAAAATACATTTGTAGAAGCACAGTGCTAGCAGAAAAGACCGTTTCTCGACGTTTTCTAACTCAGGGAACAAGTTGCACACTTCTGAGATGCATATGGGCAACTTTGTCAGAAATGAGTTTTTTGCCTCAAGAGACATGCCTATTTGCGCAGTAGTACAGATTCTGAGTATGTAACTGGGCTTGATGAAATCAGCATTTCTCTTGCTTCCCTGTGCGTAGGGAAGCTCAGTTTTAGTCACTGTAGCTCCCACAAGTGTCTCCTCAGTGTGTTCCCATTTCTTTAGAAACAGTGTATTTGCTTGGAGAAAAGTGCATTACTGTGCGCTTTCACCGTTCAGCAAATACATGTGTAGAAGCACAGCGCTAGCAGAAACGACCGTTTCTCGACGTTTTCTAACTCAGGGAACAAGATGCACACTTCTGAGATGCATTTGGGCAACTTTGTCAGAAATGAGTTTTTTGCCTAAAGAGACATACTTATTTGCGCAGTAGTACAGATTCTGAGTATGTAACTGGGCTTGATGAAATCAGCATTTCTCTTGCTTCCCTGTGCGTAGGGAAGCTCAGTTTTAGTCACAGTAGCTCCCACAAGTGTCTCCTCAGTGTGTTCCCATTTCCTTAGAAACAGTGTATTTGCTGGGAGAAAAGTGCATTACTGTGCGCTTTCACCGTTCAGCAAATACATGTGTAGAAGCACAGCGCTAGCAGAAACGAACGTTTCTCGACGTTTTCTAACTCAGGGAACAAGTTGCACACTTCTGAGATGCATATGGGCAACTTTGTCAGAAATCAGTTTTTTGCCTCAAGAGACATGCCTATTTGCGGAGTAGTACCGATTCTGAGTATGTAACTAGGCTTGATGAAATCACCATTTCTCTTGCTTCCCTGTGCGTAGGGAAGCTCAGTTTTAGTCACTGTAGCTCCCACAAGTGTCTCCTCAGTGTGTTCCCATTTCCTTAGAAACAGTGTATTTGCTTGGAGAAAAGTGCATTACTGTGCGCTTTCACCGTTCAGCAAATACATGTGTAGAAGCACAGCCCTAGCAGATACAACCGTTTCTCGACGTTTTCTAACTCAGGGAACAAGTTGCACACTTATGAGATGCATATGGGCAACTTTGTCAGAAATCAGTTTTTTGCCTCAAGAGACATGCCTATTTGCGGAGTAGTACCGATTCTGAGTATGTAACTAGGCTTGATGAAATCACCATTTCTCTTGCTTCCCTGTGCGTAGGGAAGCTCAGTTTTAGTCACTGTAGCTCCCACAAGTGTCTCCTCAGTGTGTTCCCATTTCCTTAGAAACAGTGTATTTGCTTGGAGAAAAGTGCATTACTGTGCGCTTTCACCGTTCAGCAAATACATGTGTAGAAGCACAGCCCTAGCAGATACAACCGTTTCTCGACGTTTTCTAACTCAGGGAACAAGTTGCACACTTATGAGATGCATTTGGGCAACTTTGTCAGAAATGAGTTTTTTGCCTACAGAGACATGCCTATTTGCGCAGTAGTACAGATTCTGAGTATGTAACTGGGCTTGATGAAATCAGCATTTCTCTTGCTTCCCTGTGCGTAGGCAAGCTCAGTTTTAGTCACAGTAGCTCCCACAAGTGTCTCCTCAGTGTGTACCCATTTCCTTAGAAACAGTGTATTTGCTGGGAGAAAAGTGCATTACTGTGCGCTTTCACCGTTCAGCAAATACATGTGTAGAAGCACAGCGCTAGCAGAAACGACCGTTTCTCGACGTTTTCTAACTCAGGGAACAAGTTGCACACTTCTGAGATGCATTTGGGCAACTTTGTCAGAAATGAGTTTTTTGCCTAAAGAGACATGCCTATTTGCGCAGGAGTACCGATTCTGAGTATGTAACTGGGCTTGATGAAATCAGCATTTCTCTTGCTTCCCTGTGCGTAGGGAAGCTCAGTTTTAGTCACAGTAGCTCCCACAAGTGTCTCCTCAGTGTGTTCCCATTTCCTTAGAAACAGTGTATTTGCTGGGAGAAAAGTGCATTACTCTGCGCTTTCACCGTTCAGAAAATACATTTGTAGAAGCACAGTGCTGGCAGAAAAGACCGTTTCTCGACGTTTTCTAACTCAGGGAACAAGTTGCACACTTCTGAGATGCATATGGGCAACTTTGTCAGAAATGAGTTTTTTGCCTCAAGAGACATGCCTATTTGCGCAGTAGTACAGATTCTGAGTATGTAACTGGGCTTGATGAAATCAGCATTTCTCTTGCTTCCCTGTGCGTAGGGAAGCTCAGTTTTAGTCACTGTAGCTCCCACAAGTGTCTCCTCAGTGTGTTCCCATTTCTTTAGAAACAGTGTATTTGCTTGGAGAAAAGTGCATTACTGTGCGCTTTCACCGTTCAGCAAATACATGTGTAGAAGCACAGCGCTAGCAGAAACGACCGTTTCTCGACGTTTTCTAACTCAGGGAACAAGATGCACACTTCTGAGATGCATTTGGGCAACTTTGTCAGAAATGAGTTTTTTGCCTAAAGAGACATACTTATTTGCGCAGTAGTACAGATTCTGAGTATGTAACTGGGCTTGATGAAATCAGCATTTCTCTTGCTTCCCTGTGCGTAGGGAAGCTCAGTTTTAGTCACTGTAGCTCCCACAAGTGTCTCCTCAGTGTGTTCCCATTTCCTTAGAAACAGTGTATTTGCTGGGAGAAAAGTGCATTACTGTGCGCTTTCACAGTTCAGCAAATACATGTGTAGAAGCATAGCGCTAGTAGAAACGACCGTTTCTCAACGTTTTCTAACTCAGGGAACAAGTTGCACACTTCTGAGATGCATTTGGGAAACTTTGTCAGAAATGAGTTTTTTGCCTAAAGAGACATGCCTATTTGCGCAGTAGTACAGATTCTGAGTATGTAACTGGGCTTGATGAAATCAGCATTTCTCTTGCTTCCCTGTGCGTAGGGAAGCTCAGTTTTAGTCACAGTAGCTCCCACAAGTGTCTCCTCAGTGTGTTCCCATTTCCTTAGAAACAGTGTATTTGCTGGGAGAAAAGTGCATTACTGTGCGCTTTCACCATTCAGCAAATACATGTGTAGAAGCACAGCGCTAGCAGAAACGACCGTTTCTCGACGTTTTCTAACTCAGGGAACAAGTTGCACACTTCTGAGATGCATTTGGGCAACTTTGTCAGAAATGAGTTTTTTGCCTAAAGAGACATGCCTATTTGCGCAGTAGTACAGATTCTGAGTATGTAACTGGGCTTGATGAAATCAGCATTTGTATTGCTTCCCTGTGCGTAGGGAAGCTCAGTTTTAGTCACAGTAGCTCCCACAAGTGTCTCCTCAGTGTGTTCCCATTTCCTTAGAAACAGTGTATTTGCTGGGAGAAAAGTGCATTACTGTGCGCTTTCACCGTTCAGCAAATACATGTGTAGAAGCACAGCGCTAGCAGAAACTTACGTTTCTCGATGTTTTCTAACTCAGGGAACAAGTTGCACACTTCTGAGATGCATATGGGCAACTTTGTCAGAAATGAGTTTTTTGCCTCAAGAGACATGCCTATTTGCGCAGTAGTACAGATTCTAAGTATGTAACTGGGCTTGATGAAATCAGCATTTCTCTTGCTTCCCTGTGCGTAGGGAAGCTCAGTTTTAGTCACAGTAGCTCCCACAAGTGTCTCCTCAGTGTGTTCCCATTTCGTTGGAAACAGTGTATTTGCTGGGAGAGAAGTGCATTACTGTTCGCTTTCACAGTTCAGCAAATACATGTGTAGAAGCACAGCGCTAGCAGAAACGAACGTTTCTCGACGTTTTCTAACTCAGGAACAAGTTGCACACTTCTGAGATGCATTTGGGCAACTTTGTCAGAAATGAGTTTTTTGCCTAAAGAGACATGCCTATTTGCGCAGTAGAACAGATTCTGAGTATGTATCTAGGCTTGATAAAATCAGCATTTCTCTTGCTTCCCTGTGCGTAGGAAAGCTCAGTTTTAGTCACAGTAGCTCCCACAAGTGTCTCGTCAGTGTGTTCCCATTTCCTTAGAAACAGTGTATTTGCTGGGAGAAAAGTGCATTACTGTGCGCTTTCACCGTTCAGCAAATACATGTGTAGAAGAAGCACAGCGCTAGCAGAAACGACCGTTTCTCGACGTTTTCTAATCAGGGAAGTTGTTGCACACTACTGAGATGCATTTGGGCAACTTTGTCAGAAATGAGTTTTTTGCCTAAAGAGACATGCCTATTTGCGCAGTAGTACAGATTCTGAGTATGTAACTGGGCTTGATGAAATCAGCATTTCTCTTGCTTCCCTGTGCGTAGGGAAGCTCAGTTTTAGTCACAGTAGCTCCCACAAGTGTCTCCTCAGTGTGTTCCCATTTCCTTAGAAACAGTGTATTTGCTGGGAGAAAAGTGCATTACTGTGCGCTTTCACCATTCAGCAAATACATGTGTAGAAGCACAGCGCTAGCAGAAACGACCGTTTCTCGACGTTTTCTAACTCAGGGAACAAGTTGCACACTTCTGAGATGCATTTGGGCAACTTTGTCAGAAATGAGTTTTTTGCCTAAAGAGACATGCCTATTTGCGCAGTAGTACAGATTCTGAGTATGTAACTGGGCTTGATGAAATCAGCATTTGTATTGCTTCCCTGTGCGTAGGGAAGCTCAGTTTTAGTCACAGTAGCTCCCACAAGTGTCTCCTCAGTGTGTTCCCATTTCCTTAGAAACAGTGTATTTGCTGGGAGAAAAGTGCATTACTGTGCGCTTTCACCGTTCAGCAAATACATGTGTAGAAGCACAGCGCTAGCAGAAACTTACGTTTCTCGATGTTTTCTAACTCAGGGAACAAGTTGCACACTTCTGAGATGCATTTGGGCAACTTTGTCAGAAATGAGTTTTTTGCCTACAGAGACATGCCTATTTGCGCAGTAGTACAGATTGTGAGTATGTAACTGGGCTTGATGAAATCAGCATTTCTCTTGCTTCCCTGTGCGTAGGGAAGCTCAGTTTTAGTCACAGTAGCTCCCACAAGTGTCTCCTCAGTGTGTTCCCATTTCCTTAGAAACAGTGTATTTGCTGGGAGAAAAGTGCATTACTGTGCTCTTTCACCGTTCAGCAAATGCATGTGTAGAAGCACAGCGGTAGCAGAAAAGACCGTTTCTCGACGTTTTCTAACTCAGGGAACAAGTTGCACACTTCTGAGATGCATTTGGGCAACTTTGTCAGAAATGAGTTTTTTGCCTACAGAGACATGCCTATTTGCTCAGTAGTACAGATTCTGAGTATGTAACTGGGCTTGATGAAATCAGCATTTCTCTTGATCCCAGTGTGTAGGGAAGCTCAGTTTTAGTCACAGTAGATCCCACAAGTGTCTCCTCAGTGTGTTCCCATTTCCTTAGAAACAGTGTATTTGCTGGGAGAAAAGTGCATTACTGTGCGCTTTCACCGTTCAGCAAATACATGTGTAGAAGCACAGCGCTAGCAGAAACGAACGTTTCTCGACGTTTACTAACTCAGGGAACAAGTTGCACACTTCTGAGATGCATTTGGGCAACTTTGTCAGAAATGAGTTTTTTGCCTACAGAGACATGCCTATTTGCGCAGTAATACTGATTCTGAGTATGTAAATGGGCTTGACGAAATCAGCATTTTTCTTGCTTTCCTGTGCGTAGGGAAGCTCAGTTTTAGTCACAGTAGCTCCCACAAGTGTCTCCGCAGTGTGTTCCCATTTCCTTAGAAACAGTGTATTTGCTGGGAAAAAATTGCATTACTGTGTGCTTTCACCGTTCAGCAAATACATGTGTGGAAGCACAGTGCTAGGAGAAACGACCATTTCTCGACGTTTTCTAACTCAGGGAACAAGTTGCACACTTCTGAGATGCATTTGGGCAACTTTGTCAGAAATGAGTTTTTTGCCTAAATGGAAATGCCTATTTGCACAATTGTACAGATTCTGAGTATGTAACTGGGCTTGATGAAATCAGCATTTCTCTTGCTTCCCTGTGCGTAGGGAAGCTCAGTTTTAGTCACAGTAGCTCCCACAAGTGTCTCCTCAGTGTGTTCCCATTTCCTTAGAAACATTGTATTTGCTGGGAGAAAAGTGCATAACTGTGCGCATTCACCCTTCAGCAAGTACATGTGTAGAAGCACAGCGCTAGCCGAAACGACCGTTTCTCGACGTTTTCTAACTCAGGGAACAAGTTGCACACTTCTGAGATGCATTTGGGCAACTTTGTCAGAAATGAGTTTTTTGCTTAAAGGGACATGCCTATTTGCGCAGTAGTACAGATTCTGAGTATGTAACTGGGCTTGATGAAATCAGCATTTGTATTGCTTCCCTGTGCGTAGGGAAGCTCAGTTTTAGTCACAGTAGCTCCCACAAGTGTCTCCTCAGTGTGTTCCCATTTCCTTAGAAACAGTGTATTTGCTGGGAGAAAAGTGCATTACTGTGCGCTTTCACCGTTCAGCAAGTACATGTGTAGAAGCACAGCGCTAGCAGAAAAGACCGTTTCCCGACGTTTTCTAACTCAGGGAACATATTGCACACTTCTGAGATGCATTTGGGCAACTTTGTCAGAAATGAGTTTTTTGCCTACAGAGACATGCCTATTTGCGCAGTAGTACAGATTCTGAGTATGTAACTGAGCTTGATGAAATCAGCATTTCTCTTGCTTCCCTGTGCGTAGGGAAACTCAGTTTTAGTCACAGTAGCTCCCACAAGTGTCTTCTCAGTGTGTTCCCATTTCCTTAGAAGCAGTGTATTTGCTGGGAGAAAAGTGCATTACTGTGCGCTTTCACCGTTCAGCAAATACATGTGTAGAAGCACAGCGCTAGCAGAAACGACCGTTTCTCGACGTTTTCTAACTCAGGGAACAAGTTGCACACTTCTGAGATGCATTTGGGCAACTTTGTCAGAAATGAGTTTTTTGCCTAAAGAGACATGCCTATTTGCGCAGTAGTACAGATTCTGAGTATGTAACTGGGCTTGATGAAATCAGCATTTCTCTTGCTTCCCTGTGCGTAGGGAAGCTCAGTTTTAGTCACAGTAGCTCCCACAAGTGTCTCTTCAGTGTGTTCCCATTTCCTTAGAAACAGTGTATTTGCTGGGAGAAAAGTGCATTACTGTGCGCTTTCACCGTTCAGCAAATACCAGTGTGGAAGCACAGCACTTGCAGAAATGAACGTTTCTCGACGTTTTCTAACTCAGGGAACAAGTTGCACACTTCTGAGATGCATTTGGGCAACTTTGTCAGAAATGAGTTTTTTGCCTACAGAGACATGCCTATTTGCGCAGTAGTACAGATTCTGAGTATGTAACTGGGCTTGATGAAATCAGCATTTCTCTTGCTTCCCTGTGCGTAGGGAAGCTCAGTTTTAGTCACAGTAGCTCCCACAAGTGTCTCCTCAGTGTGTTCCCATTTCCTTAGAAACAGTGTATTTGCTGGGAGAAAAGTGCATTACTGTGCGCTTTCACCGTTCAGCAAGTACATGTGTAGAAGCACAGCGCTAGCAGAAAAGACCGTTTCCCGACGTTTTCTAACTCAGGGAACAAGTTGCACACTTCTGAGATGCATTTGGGCAACTTTGTCAGAAATGAGTTTTTTGCCTACAGAGACATGCCTATTTGCGCAGTAGTACAGATTCTGAGTATGTAACTGGGCTTGATGAAATCAGCATTTCTCTTGCTTCCCTGTGCATAGGGAAACTCAGTTTTAGTCACAGTAGCTCCCACAAGTGTCTCCTCAGTGTGTTCCCATTTCCTTAGAAACAGTGTATTTGCTGGGAGAAAAGTGCATTACTGTGCGATTTCACCGGTCAGCAAGTACATGTGTAGAAGCACAGCGCTAGCAGAAACGAACGTTCTCGACGTTTTCTAACTCAGGGAACAAGTTGCACACTTCTGAGATGCATTTGGGCAACTTTGTCAGAAATGAGTTTTTTACCTAAAGAGACATGCCTATTTGCGCAGTAGTACAGATTCTGAGTATGTAACTGGGCTTGATGAAATCAGCATTTCTCTTGCTTCCCTGTGCGTAGGGAAGCTCAGTTTTAGTCACAGTAGCTTTCAAAAGTGTCTTCTCAGTGTGTTCCCATTTCCTTAGAAGCAGTGTATTTGCTGGGAGAAAAGTGCATTACTGTGCGCTTTCACCGTTCAGCAAATACATGTGTAGAAGCACAGCGCTAGCAGAAACGACCGTTTCTCGACGTTTTCTAACTCAGGGAACAAGTTGCACACTTCTGAGATGCATTTGGGCAACTTTGTCAGAAATGAGTTTTTTGCCTAAAGAGACATGCCTATTTGCGCAGTAGTACAGATTCTGAGTATGTAACTGGGCTTGATGAAATCAGCATTTCTCTTGCTTCCCTGGGTGTAGGGAAGCTCAGTTTTAGTCACAGTAGCTCCCACAAGTGTCTCCTCAGTGTGTTCCCATTTCCTTAGAAACAGTGTATTTGCTGGGAGAAAAGTGCATTACTGTGCGCTTTCACCGTTCAGCAAATGCATGTGTAGAAGCACAGTGCTAGCAGAAAAGACCGTTTCTCGACGTTTTCTAACTCAGGGAAAAAGTTGCACTCTTCTGAGATGCATTTGGGCAACTTTGTCAGAAATGAGTTTTTTGCCTACAGAGACATGCCTATTTGCGCAGTAGTACATATTCTGAGTATGTAACTGGGCTTGATGAAATCAGCATTTCTCTTGCTTCCCTGTGCGTAGGGAAGCTCAGTTTTAGTCACAGTAGCTCCCACAAGTGTCTTTTTAGTGTGTTCCCATTTCCTTAGAAACAGTGTATTTGCTGGGAGAAAAGTGCATTACTGTGCGCTTTCACCGTTCAGCATGTACATGTGTAGAAGCACAGCGCTAGCAGAAACGACCGTTTCTCGACGTTTTCTAACTCAGGGAACAAGTTGCACACTTCTGAGATGCATTTGGGCAACATTATCAAAAATGAGTTTTTTGCCTAAAGGGACATTCCTATTTGCGCAGTAGTACAGATTCTGAGTATGTAACTGGGCTTGATGAAATCAGCATTTCTCTTGCTTCCCTGTGCGTAGGGAAGCTCAGTTTTAGTCACAGTAGCTCCCACAAGTGTCTTCTCAGTGTGTTCCCATTTCCTTAGAAGCAGTGTATTTGCTGGGAGAAAAGTGCATTACTGTGCGCTTTCACCGTTCAGCAAATACATGTGTAGAAGCACAGCGCTAGCAGAAACGACCGTTTCTCGATGTTTTCTAACTCAGGGAACAAGTTGCACACTTCTGAGATGCATTTGGGCAACTTTGTCAGAAATGAGTTTTTTGCCTACAGAGACATGCCTATTTGCACAGTAGTACCGATTCTGAGTATGTAACTGGGCTTGATGAAATCAGCATTTCTCTTGCTTCCCTGTGCGTAGGGAAGCTCAGTTTTAGTCACAGTAGCTCCCACAAGTGTCTCCTCAGTGTGTTCCCATTTCCTTAGAAACAGTGTATATGATGGGAGAAAAGTGCATTACTGTGCGCTTTCACCTTTCAGCAAATACATGTGTAGAAGCACAGCGCTAGAAGAAACGACCGTTTCTCGATGTTTTCTAACTCAGGGAACAAGTTGCACACTTCTGAGATGCATTTGGGCAACTTTGTCAGAAATGAGTTTTTTGCCTACAGAGACATGCCTATTTGCACAGTAGTACCGATTCTGAGTATGTAACTGGGCTTGATGAAATCAGCATTTCTCTTGCTTCCCTGTGCGTAGGGAAGCTCAGTTTTAGTCACAGTAGCTCCCACTAGTGTCTCCTCAGTGTGTTCCCATTTCCTTAGAAACAGTGTATATGATGGGAGAAAAGTGCATTACTGTGCGCTTTCACCTTTCAGCAAATACATGTGTAGAAGCACAGCGCTAGCAGAAACGACCGTTTCTCGATGTTTTCTAACTCAGGGAACAAGTTGCACACTTCTGAGATGCATTTGGGCAACTTTGTCAGAAATGAGTTTTTTGCCTACAGAGACATGCCTATTTGCGCAGTAGTACAGATTCTGAGTATGTAACTGGGCTTGATGAAATCAGCTTTTCTCTTGCTTCCCTGTGCGTAGGGAAGCTCAGTTTTAGTCACAGTAGCTCCCACAAGTGTCTCCTCAGTGTGTTCCCATTTCCTTAGAAACAGTGTATTTGCTGGGAGAAAAGTGCATTAGTGTGCGCTTTCACCGTTCAGCAAATGCATGTGTAGAAGCACAGCGCTAGCAGAAAAGACCGTTTCTCGACGTTTTCTAACTCAGGGAACAAGTTGCACACTTCTGAGATGCATTTGGGCAACTTTGTCAGAAATGAGTTTTTTGCCTACAGAGACATGCCTATTTGCGCAGTAGTACAGATTCTGAGTATGTAACTGGGCCTGATGAAATCAGCATTTCTCTTGCTTCCCTGTGCGTAGGGAAGCTCAGTTTTAGTCACAGTAGCTCCCACAAGTGTCTCCTCAGTGTGTTCCCAATACCTTATAAACAGTGTATTTGCTGGGAGAAAAGTGCATTACTGTGCGCTTTCACCGTTCAGCAAGTACATGTGTAGAAGCACAGCGCTAGCAGAAACGACCGTTTCTCGACGTTTTCTAACTCAGGGAACAAGTTGCACACTTCTGAGATGCATTTGGGCAACTTTGTCAGAAATGAGTTTTTTGCCTAAAGGGACATGCCTATTTGCGCAGTAGTACAGATTCTGAGTATGTAACTGGGCTTGATGAAATCAGCATTTCTCTTGCTTCCCTGTGCGTAGGGAAGCTCAGTTTTAGTCACAGTGGCTCCCACAAGTGTCTCCTCAGTGTGTTCCCATTTCCTTAGAAACAGTGTATTTGCTGGAAGAAAAGTGCATTACTGTGCGCTTTCACCGTTCAGCAAATACCTGTGTGGAAGCACGGCGCTAGCAGAAATGACCGTTTCTCGACTTTTTCTAACTCAGGGAACAAGTTGCACACTTCTGAGATGCATTTGGGCAACTTTGTCAGAAATGAGTTTTTTGCCTGAAGAGACATGCATATTTCCGCAGTAGTACAGATTCTGAGTATGTAACTGGGCTTGATGAAATCAGCATTTCTCTTGCTTCCTTGTGTGTAGGGAAACTCAGTTTTAGTCAAAGTAGCTCCCACAAGTGTCTCCTCAGTGTGTTCCCATTTCCTTAGAAACAGTGTATTTGCTGGGAGAAAAGTGCATTACTGTGCGCTTTCACCGGTCAGCAAGTACATGTGTAGAAGCACAGCGCTAGCAGAAACGATCGTTTCTCGACGTTTTCTAACTCAGGGAACAAGTTGCACACTTCTGAGATGCATTTGGGCAACTTTGTCAGAAATGAGTTTTTTGCCTACAGAGACATGCCTATTTGCACAGTAGTACAGATTCGGAGTATGTAACTGGGCTTGATGAAATCAGCATTTCTCTTGCTTCCCTGTGTGTAGGGAAGCTCAGATTAGTCACAGTAGCTCCCAAAAGTGTATCCTCATTGTGTTCCCATTTCCTTACAAACAGTGTATATGCTGGGAGAAAAGTGCATTACTGTGCGCTTTCACCGTTCAGCAAATGCATGTGTAGAAGGACAGCGCTAGCAGAAATGACCGTTTCTCGACGTTTTCTAACTCAGGGAACAAATTGCACACTTCTGAGATGCATTTGGGCAACTTTGTCAGAAATGAGTTTTTTGCCTAAAGAGACATGCCTATTTGCGCAGTAGTACATATTCTGAGTATGTAACTGGGCTTGATGAAATCAGCATTTCTCTTGCTTCCCTGTGCGTAGGGAAGCTCAGTTTTAGTCACAGTAGCTCCCACAAGTGCCTCCTCAGTGTGTTCCCATTTCCTTAGAAACAGTGTATATGCTGGGAGAAAAGTGCATTACTGTGCGCTTTCACCGTTCAGCAAGTACATGTGTAGAAGCACAGCGCTAGCAGAAACGACCGTTTCTCAACGTTTTCTAACTCAGGGAAGAAGTTGCACACTTCTGAGATGCATTTGGGCAACTTTGTCAGAAATGAGTTTTTTGCCTACAGAGACATGCCTATTTGCGCAGTAGTACAGCTTCTGAGTATGTAACTGAACTTGATGAAATCAGCATTTCTCTTGCTTCCCTGTGCGTAGGGAAGCTCAGATTAGTCACAGTAGCTCCCACAAGTGTCTTCTCAGTGTGTTCCCATTTCCTTAGAAACAGTGTATTTGCTGGGAGAAAAGTGCATTACTGTGCGCTTTCACCGTTCAGCAAATACATGTGTAGAAGCACAGCGCTAGCAGAAACGACCGTTTCTCAATGTTTTCATACTCAGGCAACAAGTTGCACACTTCTGAGATGCATTTGGGCAACTTTGTCAGAAATGAGTTTTTTGCCTAAAGAGACATGCCTATTTGCGCAGTAGTACAGATTCTGAGTATGTAACTGGGCTTGATGAAATCAGCATTTCTCTTGCTTCCCGGTGCGTAGGGAAGCTCAGTTTTAGTCACAGTAGCTCCCACAAGTGTCTCCTCAGTGTGTTCCCATTTCCTTAGAAACAATGTATATGCTGGGAGAAAAGTGCATTACTGTGCGCTTTCACCGTTCAGCAAGTACATGTGTAGAAGCACAGCACTAGCAGAAAAGATCGTTTCTCGACGTTTTCTAATCAGGGAACAAGTTGCACACTTCTGAGATGCATTTGGGCAACTTTGTCAGAAATGAGTTTTTTGCCTGAAGAGACATGCATATTTCCGCAGTAGTACAGATTCTGAGTATGTAACTGGGTTTGATGAAATCAGCATTTCTCTTGCTTCCCTGTGCGTAGGGAAGCTCAGATTAGTCACAGTAGCTCCCACAAGTGTCTCCTCATTGTGTTCCCATTTCCTTACAAACAGTGTATTTGCTGGGAGAAAAGTGCATTACTGTGCGCTTTCACCGTTCAGCAAATGCATGTGTAGAAGGACAGCGCTAGCAGAAATGACCGTTTCTCGACGTTTTCTAACTCAGGGAACAAATTGCACACTTCTGAGATGCATTTGGGCAACTTTGTCAGAAATGAGTTTTTTGCCTAAAGAGACATGCCTATTTGCGCAGTAGTACAGATTCTGAGTATGTAACTGGGCTTGATGAAATCAGCATTTCTCTTGCTTCCCTGTGCGTAGGGAAGCTCAGTTTTAGTCACAGTAGCTCCCACAAGTGTCTCCTCAGTGTGTTCCCATTTCCTTAGAAACAGTGTATTTGCTGGGAGAAAAGTGCATTACTGTGCGCTTTCACCGTTCAGCAAGTACATGTGTAGAAGCACAGCGCTAGCAGAAACGACCGTTTCTCGACGTTTTCTAACTCAGGGAACAAGTTGCACACTTCTGAGATGCATTTGGGCAACATTATCAGAAATGAGTTTTTTGCCTAAAGGGACATGCCTATTTGCGCAGTAGTACAGATTCTGAGTATGTAACTAGGCTTGATGAAATCAGCATTTCTCTTCCTTCCCTGTGTGTAGGGAATCTCAGTTTTAGTCACAGTGGCTCCCACAAGTGTCTCCTCAGTGTGTTCCCATTTCCTTAGAAACAGTGTATTTGCTGGAAGAAAAGTGCATTACTGTGCGCATTCACCGTTCAGCAAATACCTGTGTAGAAGCACGGCGCTAGCAGAAATGACCGTTTCTCGACTTTTTCTAACTCAGGGAACAAGTTGCACACTTCTGAGATGCATTTGGGCAACTTTGTCAGAAATGAGTTTTTTGCCTGAAGAGACATGCATATTTCCGCAGTAGTACAGATTCTGAGTATGTAACTGGGTTTGATGAAATCAGCATTTCTCTTGCTTCCCTGTGCGTAGGGAAGCTCAGATTAGTCACAGTAGCTCCCACAAGTGTCTCCTCATTGTGTTCCCATTTCCTTACAAACAGTGTATTTGCTGGGAGAAAAGTGCATTACTGTGCGCTTTCACCGTTCAGTAAATGCATGTGTAGAAGGACAGCGCTAGCAGAAATGACCGTTTCTCGACGTTTTCTAACTCAGGGAACAAATTGCACACTTCTGAGATGCATTTGGGCAACTTTGTCAGAAATGAGTTTTTTGCCTAAAGAGACATGCCTATTTGCGCAGTAGTACAGATTCTGAGTATGTAACTGGGCTTGATGAAATCAGCATTTCTCTTGCTTCCCTGTGCGTAGGGAAGCTCAGTTTTAGTCACAGTAGCTCCCACAAGTGTCTCCTCAGTGTGTTCCCATTTCCTTAGAAACAGTGTATTTGCTGGGAGAAAAGTGCATTACTGTGCGCTTTCACCGTTCAGCAAATACATGTGTAGAAGCACAGCGCTAGCAGAAACGAACGTTTCACGACGTTTTCTAACTCAGGGAACAAGTTGCACACTTCTGAGATGCATTTGGGCAACTTTGTCAGAAATGAGTTTTTTGCCTACAGAGACATGCCTATTTGCGCAGTAGTACAGACTCTGAGTATGTAACTGGGCTTGATGAAATCAGCATTTCTCTTGCTTCCCTGTGCGTAGGGAAGCTCAGTTTTAGTCACAGTAGCTCCCACAAGTGTCTCCTCAGTGTGTTCCCATTTCCTTAGAAACAGTGTATATGCTTGGAGAAAAGTACATTACTGTGCGCTTTCACCGTTCAGCAAGTACATGTGTAGAAGCACAGCGCTAGCAGAAACGACCGTTTCTCGACGTTTTCTAACTCAGGGAAGAAGTTGCACACTTCTGAGATGCATTTGGGCAACTTTGTCAGAAATGAGTTTTTTGCCTACAGAGACATGCCTATTTGCGCAGTAGTACAGATTCTGAGTATGTAACTGGGCTTGATGAAATCAGCATTTCTCTTGCTTCCCTGTGCGTATGGAAGCTCAGATTAGTCACAGTAGCTCCCACAAGTGTCTTCTCAGTGTGTTCCCATTTCCTTAGAAACAGTGTATTTGCTGGTAGAAAAGTGCATTACTGTGCGCTTTCACCGTTCAGCAAATACATGTGTAGAAGCACAGCGCTAGCAGAAACGACCGTTTCTCGATGTTCTCATACTCAGGGAACAAGTTGCACACTTCTGAGATGCATTTGGGCAACTTTGTCAGAAATGAGTTTTTTGCCTAAAGAGACATGCCTATTTGCGCAGTAGTACAGATTCTGAGTATGTAACTGGGCTTGATGAAATCTGCATTTCTCTTGCTTCCCTGGGCTTAGGGAAGCTCAGTTTTAGTCACAGTAGCTCCCACAAGTGTCTCATCAGTGTGTTCCCATTTCCTTACAAACAGTGTATTTGCTGGGAGAAAAGTGCATTGCTGTGCGCTTTCACCGTTCAGCAAATGCATGTGTAGAAGGACAGCGCTAGCAGAAAAAACCGTTTCTCGACGTTTTCTAACTCAGGGAACAAGTTGCACACTTCTGAGATGCATTTGGGCAACTTTGTCAGAAATGAGTTTTTTGCCTACAGAGACATGCCTATTTGCGCAGTAGTACAGATTCTGAGTATGTAACTGGGTTTGATGAAATCAGCATTTCTCTTGCTTCCCTGTGCGTAGGGAAGCTCAGTTTTAGTCACAGTAGCTCCCACAAGTGTCTCCTCAGTGTGTTCCCATTTCCTTAGAAACAGTGTATTTGCTGGGAGAAAAGTGCATTACTGTGCGCTTTCACCGTTCAGCAAGTACATGTGTAGAAGCACAGCGCTAGCAGAAACGACCGTTTCTCGACGTTTTCTAACTCAGGGAACAAGTTGCACACTTCTGAGATGCATTTGGGCAACATTATCAGAAATGAGTTTTTTGCCTAAAGGGACATGCCTATTTGCGCAGTAGTACAGATTCTGAGTATGTAACTAGGCTTGATGAAATCAGCATTTCTCTTCCTTCCCTGTGCGTAGGGAAGCTCAGTTTTAGTCACAGTGGCTCCCACAAGTGTCTCCTCAGTGTGTTCCCATTTCCTTACAAACAGTGTATTTGCTGGGAGAAAAGTGCATTACTGTGCGCTTTCACCGTTCAGCAAATGCATGTGTAGAAGGACAGCGCTAGCAGAAATGACCGTTTCTCGACGTTTTCTAACTCAGGGAACAAATTGCACACTTCTGAGATGCATTTGGGCAACTTTGTCAGAAATGAGTTTTTTGCCTACAGAGACATGCCTATTTGCGAAGTAGTACAGATTCTGAGTATGTAACTGGGCTTGATGAAATCAGCATTTCTCTTGCTTCCCTGTGCGTAGGGAAGCTCAGTTTTAGTCACAGTAGCTCCCACAAGTGTCTCCTCAGTGTGTTCCCATTTCCTTAGAAACAGTGTATTTGCTGGGAGAAAAGTGCATTACTGTGCGCTTTCACCGTTCAGCAAATACATGTGTAGAAGCACAGCGCTAGCAGAAACGAACGTTTCACGACGTTTTCTAACTCAGGGAACAAGTTGCACACTTCTGAGATGCATTTGGGCAACTTTGTCAGAAATGAGTTTTTTGCCTACAGAGACATGCCTATTTGCGCAGTAGTACAGACTCTGAGTATGTAACTGGGCTTGATGAAATCAGCATTTCTCTTGCTTCCCTGTGCGTAGGGAAGCTCAGTTTTAGTCACAGTAGCTCCCACAAGTGTCTCCTCAGTGTGTTCCCATTTCCTTAGAAACAGTGTATATGCTTGGAGAAAAGTGCATTACTGTGCGCTTTCACCGTTCAGCAAGTACATGTGTAGAAGCACAGCGCTAGCAGAAACGACCGTTTCTCGACGTTTTCTAACTCAGGGAAGAAGTTGCACACTTCTGAGATGCATTTGGGCAACTTTGTCAGAAATGAGTTTTTTGCCTACAGAGACATGCCTATTTGCGCAGTAGTACAGATTCTGAGTATGTAACTGGGCTTGATGAAATCAGCATTTCTCTTGCTTCCCTGTGCGTATGGAAGCTCAGATTAGTCACAGTAGCTCCCACAAGTGTCTTCTCAGTGTGTTCCCATTTCCTTAGAAACAGTGTATTTGCTGGTAGAAAAGTGCATTACTGTGCGCTTTCACCGTTCAGCAAATACATGTGTAGAAGCACAGCGCTAGCAGAAACGACCGTTTCTCGATGTTCTCATACTCAGGGAACAAGTTGCACACTTCTGAGATGCATTTGGGCAACTTTGTCAGAAATGAGTTTTTTGCCTACAGAGACATGCCTATTTGCGCAGTAGTACAGATTCTGAGTATGTAACTGGGCTTGATGAAATCAGCATTTCTCTTGCTTCCCTGTGCGTAGGCAAGCTCAGTTTTAGTCACAGTAGCTCCCACAAGTGTCTCATCAGTGTGTTCCCATTTCCTTACAAACAGTGTATTTGCTGGGAGAAAAGTGCATTACTGTGCGCTTTCACCGTTCAGCAAATGCATGTGTAGAAGCACAGCGCTAGCAGAAAAAACCGTTTCTCGACGTTTTCTAACTCAGGGAACAAGTTGCACACTTCTGAGATGCATTTGGGCAACTTTGTCAGAAATGAGTTTTTTGCCTACAGAGACATGCCTATTTGCGCAGTAGTACAGATTCTGAGTATGTAACTGGGCTTGATGAAATCAGCATTTCTCTTGCTTCCCGGTGCGTAGGGAAGCTTAGTTTTAGTCACAGTAGCTCCCACAAGTGTCTCCTCAGTGTGTTCCCATTTCCTTAGAAACAATGTATATGCTGGGAGAAAAGTGCATTACTGTGCGCTTTCACCGTTCAGCAAGTACATGTGTAGAAGCACAGCGCTAGCAGAAAAGATCGTTTCTCGACGTTTTCTAAGTCAGGGAACAAGTTGCACACTTCTGAGATGCATTTGGGCAACTTTGTCAGAAATGAGTTTTTTGCCTACAGAGACATGCCTATTTGCGCAGTAGTACAGATTCTGAATATGTAACTGGGCTTGATGAAATCAGCATTTCTCTTGCTTCCCTGTGCGTAGGGAAGCTCAGTTTTAGTCACAGTAGCTCCCACAAGTGTCTCCTCAGTGTGTTCCCATTTCCTTAGAAACAGTGTATTTGCTGGGAGAAAAGTGCATTACTGTGCGCTTTCACCGTTCAGCAAATACATGTGTAGAAGCACAGCGCTAGCAGAAACGAACGTTTCACGACGTTTCCTAACACAGGGAACAAGTTGCACACTTCTGAGATGCATTTGGGCAACTTTGTCAGAAATGAGTTTTTTGCCTACAGAGACATGCCTATTTGCGCAGTAGTACAGACTCTGAGTATGTAACTGGACTTGATGAAATCAGCATTTCTCTTGCTTCCCTGTGCGTAGGGAAGCTCAGTTTTAGTCACAGTAGCTCCCACAAGTGTCTCCTCAGTGTGTTCCCATTTCCTTAGAAACAGTGTATATGCTGGGAGAAAAGTGCATTACTGTGCGCTTTCACCGTTCAGCAAGTACATGTGTAGAGGCACAGCGCTAGCAGAAACGACCGTTTCTCGACGTTTTCTAACTCAGGGAACAAGTTGCACACTTCTGAGATGCATTTGGGCAACTTTGTCAGAAATGAGTTTTTTGCCTACAGAGACATGCCTATTTGCGCAGTAGTACAGATTCTGAGTATGTAACTGGGCTTGATGAAATCAGCATTTCTCTTGCTTCCCTGTGCGTAGGGAAGCTCAGTTTTAGTCACAGTAGCTCCCACAAGTGTCTCCTCAGTGTGTTCCCATTTCCTTAGAAACAGTGTATTTGCTGGGAGAAAAGTGCATTACTGTGCTCTTTCACCGTTCAGCAAATACATGTGTAGAAGCACAGCGCTAGCAGAAACGACCGTTTCTCGACGTTTTCTAACTCAGGGAACAAGTTGCACACTTCTGAGATGCATTTGGGCAACTTTGTCAGAAATGAGTTTTTTGCCTACAGAGACATGCCTATTTGCGCAGTAGTACAGATTCTGAGTATGTAACTGGGCCTGATGAAATCAGCATTTCTCTTGCTTCCCTGTGCGTAGGGAAGCTCAGTTTTAGTCACAGTAGCTCCCACAAATGTCTCCTAAGTGTGTTCCCATTTCCTTAGAAACAGTGTATTTGCTCGGAGAAAAGTGCATTATTGTGCGCTTTCACCGTTCAGCAAGTACATGTGTAGAAGCACAGCGCTAGCAGAAACGACCGTTTCTCGACGTTTTCTAACTCAGGGAACAAGTTGCACACTTCTGAGATGCATTTGGGCAACATTATCAGAAATGAGTTTTTTGCCTAAAGGGCCATGCCTATTTGCGCAGTAGTACAGATTCTGAGTATGTAACTGGGCTTGATGAAATCAGCATTTCTCTTGCTTCCCTGTGCGTAGGGAAGCTCAGTTTTAGTCACAGTAGCTCCCACAAGTGTCTCCTCAGTGTGTTCCCATTTCCTTAGAAACAGTGTATTTGCTGGGAGAAAGTGCATTACTGTGCGCTTTCACCGTTCGGCAAGTACATGTGTAGAAGCACAGCGCTAGCAGAAACCACCGTTTCTCGACGTTTTCTAACTCAGGGAACAAGTTGCAGACTTCTGAGATGCATTTGGGCAACTTTGTCAGAAATGAGTTTTTTGCCTAAAGGGACATGCCTATTTGCGCAGTAGTACAGATTCTGAGTATGTAACTGGGCTTGATGAAATCAGCATTTCTCTCGCTTCTCTGTGCGGAGGGAAACTCAGTTTTAGTCACAGTAGCTCCCACAAGTGTCTCCTCAGTGTGTTCCCATTTCCTTAGAAACAGTGTATTTGCTGGGAGAAAAGTGCATTACTGTGCGCTTTCACCGGTCAGCAAGTACATGTGTAGAAGCACAGCGCTAGCAGAAACGACCGTTTCTCGACGTTTTCTAACGCAGAGAACAAGTTGCACACTTCTGAGATGCATTTGGGCAACTTTGTCAGAAATGAGTTTTTTGCCTACAGAGACATGCCTATTTGCGCAGTAGTACAGATTCTGAGTATGTAACTGGGCTTGATGAAATCAGCATTTCTCTTGCTTCCCTGTGCGTAGGGAAGCTCAGTTTTAGTCACAGTATCTCCCACAAGTGTCTCCTAAGTGTGTTCCCATTTCCTTAGAAACAGTGTATTTGCTGGGAGAAAAGTGCATTACTGTGCGCTTTCACCGTTCAGCAAGTACATGTGTAGAAGCACAGCGCTAGCAGAAACGACCGTTTCTCGACGTTTTCTAACTAAGGGAACAAGTTGCACACTTCTAAGATGCATTTGGGCAACATTATCAGAAATGAGTTTTTTGCCTAAAGGGACATGCCTATTTGCGCAGTAGTACAGATTCTGAGTATGTAACTGGGCTTGATGAAATCAGCATTTCTCTTGCTTCCCTGTGCGTAGGGAAGCTCAGTTTTAGTCACAGTAGCTCCCACAAGTGTCTCCTCAGTGTGTTCCCATTTCCTTAGAAACAGTGTATTTGCTGGGAGAAAAGTGCATTACTGTGCGCTTTCACCGTTCGGCAAGTACATGTGTAGAAGCACAGCGCTAGCAGAAACCACCGTTTCTCGACGTTTTCTAACTCAGGGAACAAGTTGCAGACTTCTGAGATGCATTTGGGCAACTTTGTCAGAAATGAGTTTTTTGCCTAAAGGGACATGCCTATTTGCGCAGTAGTACAGATTCTGAGTATGTAACTGGGCTTGATGAAATCAGCATTTCTCTCGCTTCTCTGTGCGGAGGGAAACTCAGTTTTAGTCACAGTAGCTCCCACAAGTGTCTCCTCAGTGTGTTCCCATTTCCTTAGAAACAGTGTATTTGCTGGGAGAAAAGTGCATTACTGTGCGCTTTCACCGGTCAGCAAGTACATGTGTAGAAGCACAGCGCTAGCAGAAACGACCGTTTCTCGACGTTTTCTAACGCAGAGAACAAGTTGCACACTTCTGAGATGCATTTGGGCAACTTTGTCAGAAATGAGTTTTTTGCCTAAAGAGACATGCCTTTTTGCGCAGTAGTACAGATTCTTAGTATTTAACTGGGCTTGATGAAATCAGCATTTCTCTTGCTTCCCTGTGCGTAGGGAAGCTCAGTTTTAGTCACAGTAGCTCCCACAAGTGTCTCCTCAGTGTGTTCCCATTTCCTTAGAAGCAGTGTATTTGCTGGGAGAAAAGTGCATTACTGTGCGCTTTCACCGTTCAGCAAATACATGTGTAGAAGCACAGCGCTAGCAGAAACGAACGTTTCTCGACGTTTTCTAACTCAGGGAACAAGTTGCACACTTCTGAGATGCATTTGGGCAACTTTGTCAGAAATGAGTTTTTTGCCTACAGAGACATGCCTATTTGCGCAGTAGTACAGATTCTGAGTATGTAACTGGGCTTGATGAAATCAGCATTTCTCTTGCTTCCCTGTGCGTAGGGAAGCTCAGTTTTAGTCACAGCAGCTCCCACAAGTGTCTCCTCAGTGTGTTCCCATTACCTTAGAAGAAGTGTATTTGCTGGGAGAAAAGTGCATTACTGTGCGCTTTCACCGTTCAGCAAATACATGTGTAGAAGCACAGCGCTAGCAGAAACGACCGTTTCTCGACGTTTTCTAACTCAGGGAACAAGTTGCACACTTCTGAGATGCATTTGGGCAACTTTGTCAGAAATGAGTTTTTTGCCTAAAGAGACATGCCTATTTGCGCAGTAATACAGATTCTGAGTATGTAACTGGGCTTGATGAAATCAGCATTTCTCTTGCTTCCCTGGGCGTAGGGAAGCTCAGTTTTAGTCACAGTAGCTCCCACAAGTGTCTCCTCAGTGTGTTCCCATTTCCTTAGAAACAGTGTATTTGCTGGGAGAAAAGTGCATTACTGTGCGCTTTCACCGTTAAGCAAATGCATGTGTAGAAGCACAGCGCTAGCAGAAGAGACCGTTTCTCGACGTTTTCTAACTCAGGGAACAAGTTGCACACTTCTGAGATGCATTTGGGCAACTTTGTCAGAAATGAGTTTTTTGCCTACAGAGACATGCCTATTTGCGCAGTAGCACAGATTCTGAGTATGTAACTGGGCTTGATGAAATCAGCATTTCTCTTGCTTCCCTGTGCGTAGGGAAGCTCAGTTTTAGTCACAGTAGCTCCCACAAGTGTCTCCTCAGTGTGTTCCCATTTCCTTAGAAACAGTGTATTTGCTGGGAGAAAAGTGCATTACTGTGCGCTTTCACCGTTCAGCAAATACATGTGTAGAAGCACAGCGCTAGCAGAAACGAACGTTTCTCGACGTTTTCTAACTCAGGGAACAAGTTGCACACTTCTGAGATGCATTTGGGCAACTTTGTCAGAAATGAGTTTTTTGCCTACAGAGACATGCCTATTTGCGCAGTAGTACAGATTCTGAGTATGTAACTGGGCTTGATGAAATCAGCATTTCTCTTTCTTCCCGGTGCGTAGGGAAGCTCAGTTTTAGTCACAGTAGCTCCCACAAGTGTCTCCTCAGTGTGTTCCCATTTCCTTAGAAACAATGTATATGCTGGGAGAAAAGTGCATTACTGTGCGCTTTCACCGTTCAGCAAGTACATGTGTAGAAGCACAGCGCTAGCAGAAACGACCGTTTCTCGACGTTTTCTAACTCAGGGAACAAGTTGCACACTTCTGAGATGCATTTGGGCAACTTTGTCAGAAATGAGTTTTTTGCCTACAGAGACATGCCTATTTGCGCAGTAGTACAGATTCTGAGTATGTAACTGGGCTTGATGAAATCAGCATTTCTCTTGCTTCCCGGTGCGTAGGGAAGCTCAGTTTTAGTCACAGTAGCTCCCACAAGTGTCTCCTCAGTGTGTTCCCATTTCCTTAGAAACAATGTATATGCTGGGAGAAAAGTGCATTACTGTGCGCTTTCACCGTTCAGCAAGTACATGTGTAGAAGCACAGCGCTAGCAGAAACGACCGTTTCTCGACGTTTTCTAACTCAGGGAACAAGTTGCACACTTCTGAGATGCATTTGGGCAACTTTGTCAGAAATGAGTTTTTTGCCTACAGAGACATGCCTATTTGCGCAGTAGTACAGACTCTGAGTATGTAACTGGGCTTGATGAAATCAGCATTTCTCTTGCTTCCCTGTGCGTAGGGAAGCTCAGTTTTAGTCACAGTAGCTCCCACAAGTGTCTCCTCAGTGTGTTCCCATTTCCTTACAAACAGTGTCTTTGCTGGGAGAAAAGTGCATTACTGTGCTCTTTCACCGTTCAGCAAATACATGTGTAGAAGCACAGCGCTAGCAGAAACGACCGTTACTCGACGTTTTCTAACTCAGGAAACAAGTTGCACACTTCTGAGATGCATTTGGGCAACTTGGTCAGAAATGAGTTTTTTGCCTACAGAGACATGCCTATTTGCGCAGTAGTACAGACTCTGAGTATGTAACTGGGCTTGATGAAATCATCATTTCTCTTGCTTCCCTGTGCGTAGGGAAGCTCAGTTTTAGTCACAGTAGCTCCCACAAGTGTCTCCTCAGTGTGTTCCCATTTCCATAGAAACAGTGTATATGCTGGGAGAAAAGTGCATTACTGTGCGCTTTCACCGTTCAGCAAGTACATGTGTAGAAGCACAGCGCTAGCAGAAAAAACCGTTTCTCGACGTTTTCTAACTCAGGGAACACGTTGCACACTTCTGAGATGCATTTGGGCAACTTTGTCAGAAATGAGTTTTTTGCCTACAGAGACATGCCTACTTGCGCAGTAGTACAGATTCTGAGTATGTAACTGGGCTTGATGAAATCAGCATTTCTCTTGCTTCTCTGTGCGTAGGGAAGCTCAGTTTTAGTCACAGTAGCTCCCACAAGTGTCTCCTCAGTGTGTTCCCATTTCCTTAGAAACAGTGTCTTTGCTGGGAGAAAAGTGCATTACTGTGCTCTCTCACCGTTCAGCAAATACATGTGTAGAAGCACAGCGCTAGCAGAAACGAACGTTTCTCGACGTTTTCTAACTCAGGGAACAAGTTGCACACTTCTGAGATGCATTTGGGCAACTTTGTCAGAAATGAGTTTTTTGCCTACAGAGACATGCCTATTTGCGCAGTAGTACAGATTCTGAGTATGTAACTGGGCTTGATGAAATCAGCATTTCTCTTGCTTCCTTGTGCGTAGGGAAGCTAAGTTTTAGACACAGTAGCTCCCACAAGTGTCTCCATGTGTGTTCCCATTTCGTTAGAAACAGTGTCTTTGCTGGGAGAAAAGTGCATTACTGTGCTCTTTCACCGTTCAGCAAATACATGTGTAGAAGCACAGCGCTAGCAGAAACGAACGTTTCTCGACGTTTTCTAACTCAGGGAACAGTTGCACACTTCTGAGATGCATTTGGGCAACTTTGTCAGAAATGAGTTTTTTGCCTACAGAGACATGCCTATTTGCGCAGTAGTACAGACTCTGAGTATGTAACTGGGCTTGATGAAATCAGCATTTCTCTTGCTTCCCTGTGCGTAGGGAAGCTCAGTTTTAGTCACAGTAGCTCCCACAAGTGTCTCCTCAGTGGGTTCCCCTTTCCTTAGAAACAGTGTCTTTGCTGTGAGAAAAGTGCATTACTGTGCTCTTTCACCGTTCAGCAAATACATGTGTAGAAGCACAGCGCTAGCAGAAACGAACGTTTCTCGACGTTTTCTAACTCAGGGAACAAGTTGAACACTTCTGAGATGCATTTGGGCAACTTTGTCAGAAATGAGTTTTTTGCCTACAGAGACATGCCTATTTGCGCAGTAGTACAGATTCTGAGTATGTAACTGGGCTTGATGAAATCAGCATTTCTCTTGCTTCCCTGTGCGTAGGGAAGCTCAGTTTTAGTCACAGTAGCTCCCACAAGTGTCTCCTCAGTGTGTTCCCATTTCCTTAGAAACAGTGTCTTTGCTGGGAGAAAAGTGCATTACTGTGCTCTTTCACCGTTCAGCAAATACATGTGTAGAAGCACAGCGCTAGCAGAAACGAACGTTTCTCGACGTTTTCTAACTCAGGGAACAAGTTGCACACTTCTGAGATGCATTTGGGCAACTTTGTCAGAAATGAGTTTATTGCCTACAGAGACATGCCTATTTGCGCAGTAGTACAGATTCTGAGTATGTAACTGGGCTTGATGAAATCAGCATTTCTCTTGCTTCCCGGTGCGTAGGGAAGCTCAGTTTTAGTCACAGTAGCTCCCACAAGTGTCTCCTCAGTGTGTTCCCATTTCCTTAGAAGCAGTGTATTTGCTGGGAGAAAAGTGCATTACTGTGCGCTTTCACCGTTCAGCAAATACATGTGTAGAAGCACAGCGCTAGCAGAAACGACCGTTACTCGACGTTCTCTAACTCAGGGAACAAGTTGCACACTTCTGAGATGCATTTGGGCAACTTTGTCAGAAATGAGATTTTTGCCTACAGAGACATGCCTATTTGCGCAGTAGTACAGACTCTGAGTATGTAACTGGGCTTGATGAAATCAGCATTTCTCTTGCTTCACTGTGCGTAGGGAAGCTCAGTTTTAGTCAAAGTAGCTCCCACAAGTGTCTCCTCAGTGTGTTCCCATTTCCTTACAAAGAGTGTATATGCTGGGAGAAAAGTGCATTACTGTGTGCTTTCACCGTTCAGCAAGTACATGTGTAGAAGCACAGCGCTAGCAGAAAAGACCGTTTCTCGACGTTTTCTAACTCAGGTAACAAGTTGCACACTTCTGAGATGCATTTGGGCAACTTTGTCAGAAATGAGTTTTTTGCCTACAGAGACATGCCTATTTGCGCAGCAGTACAGACTCTGAGTATGTAACTGGACTTGATGAAATCAGCATTTCTCTTGCTTCCCTGTGCGTACGGAAGCTCAGTTTTAGTCACAGTAGCTCCCACAAGTGTCTCCATGTGTGTTCCCATTTCGTTAGAAACAGTGTCTTTGCTGGGAGAAAAGTGCATTACTGTGCTCTTTCACCGTTCAGCAAATACATGTGTAGAAGCACAGCGCTAGCAGAAACGAACGTTTCTCGACGTTTTCTAACTCAGGGAACAGTTGCACACTTCTGAGATGCATTTGGGCAACTTTGTCAGAAATGAGTTTTTTGCCTACAGAGACATGCCTATTTGCGCAGTAGTACAGACTCTGAGTATGTAACTGGGCTTGATGAAATCAGCATTTCTCTTGCTTCCCTGTGCGTAGGGAAGCTCAGTTTTAGTCACAGTAGCTCCCACAAGTGTCTCCTCAGTGGGTTCCCATTTCCTTAGAAACAGTGTCTTTGCTGGGAGAAAAGTGCATTACTGTGCTCTTTCACCGTTCAGCAAATACATGTGTAGAAGCACAGCGCTAGCAGAAACGAACGTTTCTCGACGTTTTCTAACTCAGGGAACAAGTTGAACACTTCTGAGATGCATTTGGGCAACTTTGTCAGAAATGAGTTTTTTGCCTACAGAGACATGCCTATTTGCGCAGTAGTACAGATTCTGAGTATGTAACTGGGCTTGATGAAATCAGCATTTCTCTTGCTTCCCTGTGCGTAGGGAAGCTCAGTTTTAGTCACAGTAGCTCCCACAAGTGTCTCCTCAGTGTGTTCCCATTTCCTTAGAAACAGTGTCTTTGCTGGGAGAAAAGTGCATTACTGTGCTCTTTCACCGTTCAGCAAATACATGTGTAGAAGCACAGCGCTAGCAGAAACGAACGTTTCTCGACGTTTTCTAACTCAGGGAACAAGTTGGACACTTCTGAGATGCATTTGGGCAACTTTGTCAGAAATGAGTTTTTTGCCTACAGAGACATGCCTATTTGCGCAGTAGTACAGATTCTGAGTATGTAACTGGGCTTGATGAAATCAGCATTTCTCTTGCTTCCCGGTGCGTAGGGATGCTCAGTTTTAGTCACAGTAGCTCCCACAAGTGTCTCCTCAGTGTGTTCCCATTTCCTTAGAAGCAGTGTATTTGCTGGGAGAAAAGTGCATTACTGTGCGCTTTCACCGTTCAGCAAATACATGTGTAGAAGCACAGCGCTAGCAGAAACGACCGTTACTCGACGTTCTCTAACTCAGGGAACAAGTTGCACACTTCTGAGATGCATTTGGGCAACTTTGTCAGAAATGAGATTTTTGCCTACAGAGACATGCCTATTTGCGCAGTAGTACAGACTCTGAGTATGTAACTGGGCTTGATGAAATCAGCATTTCTCTTGCTTCACTGTGCGTAGGGAAGCTCAGTTTTAGTCAAAGTAGCTCCCACAAGTGTCTCCTCAGTGTGTTCCCATTTCCTTACAAACAGTGTATATGCTGGGAGAAAAGTGCATTACTGTGTGCTTTCACCGTTCAGCAAGTACATGTGGAGAAGCACAGCGCTAGCAGAAAAGACCGTTTCTCGACGTTTTCTAACTCAGGTAACAAGTTGCACACTTCTGAGATGCATTTGGGCAACTTTGTCAGAAATGAGTTTTTTGCCTACAGAGACATGCCTATTTGCGCAGCAGTACAGACTCTGAGTATGTAACTGGACTTGATGAAATCAGCATTTCTCTTGCTTCCCTGTGCGTAGGGAAGCTCAGTTTTAGTCACAGTAGCTCCCACAAGTGTCTCCATGTGTGTTCCCATTTCGTTAGAAACAGTGTCTTTGCTGGGAGAAAAGTGCATTACTGTGCTCTTTCACCGTTCAGCAAATACATGTGTAGAAGCACAGCGCTAGCAGAAACGAACGTTTCTCGACGTTTTCTAACTCAGGGAACAGTTGCACACTTCTGAGATGCATTTGGGCAACTTTGTCAGAAATGAGTTTTTTGCCTACAGAGACATGCCTATTTGCGCAGTAGTACAGACTCTGAGTATGTAACTGGGCTTGATGAAATCAGCATTTCTCTTGCTTCCCTGTGCGTAGGGAAGCTCAGTTTTAGTCACAGTAGCTCCCACAAGTGTCTCCTCAGTGGGTTCCCATTTCCTTAGAAACAGTGTCTTTGCTGGGAGAAAAGTGCATTACTGTGCTCTTTCACCGTTCAGCAAATACATGTGTAGAAGCACAGCGCTAGCAGAGACGAACGTTTCTCGACGTTTTCTAACTCATGGAACAAGTTGCACACTTCTGAGATGCATTTGGGCAACTCTGTCAGAAATGAGTTTTTTGCCTACAGAGACATGCCTATTTGCGCAGTAGTACAGATTCTGAGTATGTAACTGGGCTTGATGAAATCAGCATTTCTCTTGCTTCCCTGTGCGTAGGGAAGCTCAGTTTTAGTCACAGTAGCTCCCACAAGTGTCTCCTCAGTGTGTTCCCATTTCCTTAGAAACAGTGTCTTTGCTGGGAGAAAAGTGCATTACTGTGCTCTTTCACCGTTCAGCAAATACATGTGTAGAAGCACAGCGCTAGCAGAAACGAACGTTTCTCGACGTTTTCTAACTCAGGGAACAAGTTGCACACTTCTGAGATGCATTTGGGCAACTTTGTCAGAAATGAGTTTTTTGCCTACAGAGACATGCCTATTTGCGCAGTAGTACAGATTCTGAGTATGTAACTGGGCTTGATGAAATCAGGATTTCTCTTGCTTCCCGGTGCGTAGGGAAGCTCAGTTTTAGTCACAGTAGCTCCCACAAGTGTCTCCTCAGTGTGTTCCCATTTCCTTAGAAGCAGTGTCTTTGCTGGGAGAAAAGTGCATTACTGTGCTCTTTCACCGTTCAGCAAATACATGTGTAGAAGCACAGCGCTAGCAGAAACGACCGTTACTCGACGTTCTCTAACTCAGGGAACAAGTTGCACACTTCTGAGATGCATTTGGGCAACTTCGTCAGAAATGAGTTTTTTGCCTACAGAGACATGCCTATTAGACTCTGAGTATGTAACTGGACTTGATGAAATCAGCATTTCTCTTGCTTCCCTGTGCGTAGGGAAGCTCAGTTTTAGTCACAGTAGCTCCCACAAGTGTCTCCTCAGTGTGTTCCCATTTCGTTAGGAACAGTGTATATGCTGGGAAAAAAGTGCATTACTGTGCGCTTTCACCGTTCAGCAAGTACATGTGTAGAAGCACAGCGCTAGCAGAAACGACCATTTCTCGACGTTTTCTAACTCAGGGAACAAGTTGCACACTTCTGAGATGCATTTGGGCAACTTTGTCAGAAATGAGTTTTTTGCCTACAGAGACATGCCTATTTGCGCAGTAGTACAGATTCTGAGTATGTAACTGGGCTTGATGAAATCAGGATTTCTCTTGCTTCCCGGTGCGTAGGGAAGCTCAGTTTTAGTCACAGTAGCTCCCACAAGTGTCTCCTCAGTGTGTTCCCATTTCCTTAGAAGCAGTGTCTTTGCTGGGAGAAAAGTGCATTACTGTGCTCTTTCACCGTTCAGCAAATACATGTGTAGAAGCACAGCGCTAGCAGAAACGACCGTTACTCGACGTTCTCTAACTCAGGGAACAAGTTGCACACTTCTGAGATGCATTTGGGCAACTTCGTCAGAAATGAGTTTTTTGCCTACAGAGACATGCCTATTAGACTCTGAGTATGTAACTGGACTTGATGAAATCAGCATTTCTCTTGCTTCCCTGTGCGTAGGGAAGCTCAGTTTTAGTCACAGTAGCTCCCACAAGTGTCTCCTCAGTGTGTTCCCATTTCGTTAGGAACAGTGTATATGCTGGGAAAAAAGTGCATTACTGTGCGCTTTCACCGTTCAGCAAGTACATGTGTAGAAGCACAGCGCTAGCAGAAACGACCATTTCTCGACGTTTTCTAACTCAGGGAACAAGTTGCACACTTCTGAGATGCATTTGGGCAACTTTGTCAGAAATGAGTTTTTTGCCTACAGAGACATGCCTATTTGCGCAGTAGTACAGATTCTGAGTATGTAACTGGGCTTGATGAAATCAGCATTTCTCTTGCTTCTCTGTGCGTAGGGAAGCTCAGTTTTAGTCACAGTAGCTCCCACAAGTGTCTCCTCAGTGTGTTCCCATTTCCTTAGAAACAGTGTCTTTGCTGGGAGAAAAGTGCATTACTGTGCTCTCTCACCGTTCAGCAAATACATGTGTAGAAGCACAGCGCTAGCAGAAACGAACGTTTCTCGACGTTTTCTAACTCAGGGAACAAGTTGCACACTTCTGAGATGCATTTGGGCAAGTTTTTCAGAAATGAGTTTTTTGCCTACAGAGACATGCCTATTTGCGCAGTAGTACAGATTCTGAGTATGTAACTGGGCTTGATGAAATCAGCATTTCTCTTGCTTCCCTGTGCGTAGGGAAGCTCAGTTTTAGTCACAGTAGCTCCCACAAGTGTCTCCTCAGTGTGTTCCCATTTCCTTAGAAACAGTGTCTTTGCTGGGAGAAAAGTGCATTACTGTGCTCTTTCACCGTTCAGCAAATACATGTGTAGAAGCACAGCGCTAGCAGAAACGAACGTTTCTCGACGTTTTCTAACTCAGGGAACAAGTTGCACACTTCTGAGATGCATTTGGGCAACTTTTTCAGAAATGAGTTTTTTGCCTACAGAGACATGCCTATTTGCGCAGTAGTACAGATTCTGAGTATGTAACTGGGCTTGATGAAATCAGCATTTCTCTTGCTTCCCTGTGCGTAGGGAAGCTCAGTTTTAGTCACAGTAGCTCCCACAAGTGTCTCCTCAGTGTGTTCCCATTTCCTTAGAAACAGTGTCTTTGCTGGGAGAAAAGTGCATTACTGTGCTCTTTCACCGTTCAGCAAATACATGTGTAGAAGCACAGCGCTAGCAGAAACGAACGTTTCTCGACGTTTTCTAACTCAGGGAACAAGTTGCACACTTCTGAGATGCATTTGGGCAACTTTTTCAGAAATGAGTTTTTTGCCTACAGAGACATGCCAATTGCGCAGTAGTACAGATTCTGAGTATGTAACTGGGCTTGATGAAATCAGCATTTCTCTTGCTTCCCTGTGCGTAGGGAAGCTCAGTTTTAGTCACAGTAGCTCCCACAAGTGTCTCCTCAGTGTGTTCCCATTTCCTTAGAAACAGTGTCTTTGCTGGGAGAAAAGTGCATTACTGTGCTCTTTCACCGTTCAGCAAATACATGTGTAGAAGCACAGCGCTAGCAGAAACGAACGTTTCTCGACGTTTTCTAACTCAGGGAACAAGTTGCACACTTCTGAGATGCATTTGGGCAACTTTGTCAGAAATGAGTTTTTTGCCTACAGAGACATGCCTATTTGCGCAGTAGTACAGACTCTGAGTATGTAACTGGGCTTGATGAAATCAGCATTTCTCTTGCTTCCCTGTGCGTAGGGAAGCTCAGTTTTAGTCACTGTAGCTCCCACAAGTGTCTCCTCAGTGTGTTCCCATTTCCTTAGAAACAGTGTCTTTGCTGTGAGAAAAGTGCATTACTGTGCTCTTTCACCGTTCAGCAAATACATGTGTAGAAGCACAGCGCTAGCAGAAACGAACGTTTCTCGACGTTTTCTAACTCAGGGTACAAGTTGCACACTTCTGAGATGCATTTGGGCAACTTTGTCAGAAATGAGTTTTTTGCCTACAGAGACATGCCTATTTGCGCAGCAGTACAGACTCTGAGTATGTAACTGGACTTGATGAAATCAGCATTTCTCTTGCTTCCCTGGGCGTAGGGAAGCTCAGTTTTAGTCACAGTAGCTCCCACAAGTGTCTCCTCAGTGTGTTCCCATTTCCTTAGAAACAGTGTATTTGCTGGGAGAAAAGTGCATTTCTTTGCGCTGTCACCGTTCAGCAAATGCATGTGTAGAAGCACAGCGCTGGCAGAAAAGACCGTTTCTCGACGTTTTCTAACTCAGGGAACAAGTTGCACACTTCTGAGATGCATTTGGGCAACTTTGTCAGAAATGAGTTTTATGCCTAAAGAGACGTGCCTATTTGCGCAGTAGTACAGATTCTGAGTATGTAACTGGGCTTGATGAAATCAGCAATTCTCTTGCTTCCCTGTGCGTAGGGAAGCTCAGTTTTAGTCACAGTAGCTACCACAAGTGTCTCCTCAGTGTGTTCCCATTTCCTTAGAAACAGTGTATTTGCTGGGAGAAAAGTGCATTACTGTGCTCTCTCACCGTTCAGCAAATACATGTGTAGAAGCACAGCGCTAGCAGAAACGAACGTTTCTCGACGTTTTCTAACTCAGGGAACAAGTTGCACACTTCTGAGATGCATTTGGGCAACTTTTTCAGAAATGAGTTTTTTGCCTACAGAGACATGCCTATTTGCGCAGTAGTACAGATTCTGAGTATGTAACTGGGCTTGATGAAATCAGCATTTCTCTTGCTTCCCTGTGCGTAGGGAAGCTCAGTTTTAGTCACAGTAGCTCCCACAAGTGTCTCCTCAGTGTGTTCCCATTTCCTTAGAAACAGTGTCTTTGCTGGGAGAAAAGTGCATTACTGTGCTCTTTCACCGTTCAGCAAATACATGTGTAGAAGCACAGCGCTAGCAGAAACGAACGTTTCTCGACGTTTTCTAACTCAGGGAACAAGTTGCACACTTCTGAGATGCATTTGGGCAACTTTTTCAGAAATGAGTTTTTTGCCTACAGAGACATGCCTATTTGCGCAGTAGTACAGATTCTGAGTATGTAACTGGGCTTGATGAAATCAGCATTTCTCTTGCTTCCCTGTGCGTAGGGAAGCTCAGTTTTAGTCACAGTAGCTCCCACAAGTGTCTCCTCAGTGTGTTCCCATTTCCTTAGAAACAGTGTCTTTGCTGGGAGAAAAGTGCATTACTGTGCTCTTTCACCGTTCAGCAAATACATGTGTAGAAGCACAGCGCTAGCAGAAACGAACGTTTCTCGACGTTTTCTAACTCAGGGAACAAGTTGCACACTTCTGAGATGCATTTGGGCAACTTTGTCAGAAATGAGTTTTTTGCCTACAGAGACATGCCTATTTGCGCAGTAGTACAGACTCTGAGTATGTAACTGGGCTTGATGAAATCAGCATTTCTCTTGCTTCCCTGTGCGTAGGGAAGCTCAGTTTTAGTCACAGTAGCTCCCACAAGTGTCTCCTCAGTGTGTTCCCATTTCTTTAGAAACAGTGTCTTTGCTGTGAGAAAAGTGCATTACTGTGCTCTTTCACCGTTCAGCAAATACATGTGTAGAAGCACAGCGCTAGCAGAAACGAACGTTTCTCGACGTTTTCTAACTCAGGGTACAAGTTGCACACTTCTGAGATGCATTTGGGCAACTTTGTCAGAAATGAGTTTTTTGCCTACAGAGACATGCCTATTTGCGCAGCAGTACAGACTCTGAGTATGTAACTGGACTTGATGAAATCAGCATTTCTCTTGCTTCCCTGGGCGTAGGGAAGCTCAGTTTTAGTCACAGTAGCTCCCACAAGTGTCTCCTCAGTGTGTTCCCATTTCCTTAGAAACAGTGTATTTGCTGGGAGAAAAGTGCATTTCTGTGCGCTGTCACCGTTCAGCAAATGCATGTGTAGAAGCACAGCGCTAGCAGAAAAGACCGTTTCTCGACGTTTTCTAACTCAGGGAACAAGTTGCACACTTCTGAGATGCATTTGGGCAACTTTGTCAGAAATGAGTTTTTTGCCTACAGAGACATGCCTATTTGCACAGTAGTACAGATTCTGAGTATGTAACTGGGCTTGATGAAATCAGCATTTCTCTTGCTTCTCGGTGCGTAGGAAGCTCAGTTTTAGTCACAGTAGCTCCCACAAGTGTCTCCTCAGTGTGTTCCCATTTCCTTAGAAGCAGTGTATTTGCTGGGAGAAAAGTGCATTACTGTGCGCCTTCACCGTTCAGGAAATACATGTGTAGAAGCACAGCGCTAGCAGAAACGACCGTTACTCGACGTTTTCTAACTCAGGGAACAAGTTGCACACTTCTGAGATGCATTTGGGCAACTTTGTCAGAAATGAATTTTTTGCCTACAGAGACATGCCTATTTGCGCAGCAGTACAGACTCTGAGTATGTAACTGGGCTTGATGAAATCAGCATTTCTCTTGCTTCCCTGTGCGTAGGGAAGCTCAGTTTTAGTCACAGTAGCTCCCACAAGTGTCTCCTCAGTGTGTTCCCATTTCCTTAGAAACAGTGTCTTTGCTGGGAGAAAAGTGCATTACTGTGCTCTTTCACCGTTCAGCAAATACATGTGTAGAAGCACAGCGCTAGCAGAAACGAACGTTTCTCGACGTTTTCTAACTCAGGGAACAAGTTGCACACTTCTGAGATGCATTTGGGCAACTTTGTCAGAAATGAGTTTTTTGCCTACAGAGACATGCCTATTTGCGCAGTAGTACAGATTCTGAGTATGTAACTGGGCTTGATGAAATCAGCATTTCTCTTGCTTCCCTGTGCATAGGGAAGCTCAGTTTTAGTCACAGTAGCTCCCACAAGTGTCTCCTCAGTGTGTTCCCATTTCCTTAGAAACAGTGTATATGCTGGGAGAAAAGTGCATTACTGTGCGCTTTCACCGTTCAGCAAGTACATGTGTAGAAGCACAGCGCTAGCAGAAAAGACCGTTTCTCGACGTTTTCTAACTCAGGGAACAAGTTGCGCACTTCTGAGATGCATTTGGGCAACTTTGTCAGAAATGAGTTTTTTGCTTACAGAGACATGCCTATTTGCGCAGTAGTACAGATTCTGAGTATGTAACTGGGCTTGATGAAATCAGCATTTCTCTTGCTTCTCTGTGCGTAGGGAAGCTCAGTTTTAGTCACAGTAGCTCCCACAAGTGTCTCCTCAGTGTGTTCCCATTTCCTTAGAAACTGTCTTTGCTGGGAGAAAAGTGCATTACTGTGCTCTCTCACCGTTCAGCAAATACATGTGTAGAAGCACAGCGCTAGCAGAAACGACCGTTTCTCGACGTTTTCTAACTCAGGGAACAAGTTGCACACTTCTGAGATGCATTTGGGCAACTTTGTCAGAAATGAGTTTTTTGCCTACAGAGACATGCCTATTTGCGCAGTAGTACAGATTCTGAGTATGTAACTGGGCTTGATGAAATCAGCATTTCTCTGGCTTCACTGTGCGTAGGGAAGCTCAGTTTTAGTCACAGTAGCTCCCACAAGTGTCTCCTCAGTGTGTTCCCATTTCCTTAGAAACAGTGTATATGCTGGGAGAAAAGTGCATTACTGTGCTCTTTCACCGTTCAGCAAATACATGTGTAGAAGCACAGCGCTAGCAGAAACGACCGTTTCTCGACGTTTTCTAACTCAGGGAACAAGTTGCACACTTCTGAGATGCATTTGGGCAACTTTGTCAGAAATGAGTTTTTTGCCTACAGAGACATGCCTATTTGCGCAGTAGTACAGATTCTGAGTATGTAACTGGGCTTGATGAAATCAGCATTTCTCTTGCTTCCCTGTGCGTAGGGAAGCTCAGTTTTAGTCACAGTAGCTCCCACAAGTGTCTCCTCAGTGTGTTCCCATTTCCTTAGAAACAGTGTATTTGCTGGGAGAAAAGTGCATTACTGTGCGCTTTCACCGTTCAGCAAATACATGTGTAGAAGCACAGCGCTAGCAGAAACGAACGTTTCACGACGTTTTTTAACTCAGGGAACAAGTTGCACACTTCTGAGATGCATTTGGGCAACTTTGTCAGAAATGAGTTTTTTGCCTACAGAGACATGCCTATTTGCTCAGTAGTACAGACTCTGAGTATGTAACTGGACATGATGAAATCAGCATTTCTCTTGCTTCCCTGTGCGTAGGGAAGCTCAGTTTTAGTCACAGTAGCTCCCACTAGTGTCTCCTCAGTGTGTTCCCATTTCCTTAGAAACAGTGTATATGCTGGGAGAAAAGTGCATTACTGTGCGCTTTCACCGTTCAGCAAGTACATGTGTAGAAGCACAGCGCTAGCAGAAAAGACCGTTTCTCGACGTTTTCTAACTCAGGGAACAAGTTGCACACTTCTGAGATGCATTTGGGCAACTTTGTCAGAAATGAGTTTTTTGCCTACAGAGACATGCCTATTTGCGCAGTAGTACAGATTCTGAGTATGTAACTGGGCTTGATGAAATCAGCATTTCTCTGGCTTCCCTGTGCGTAGGGAAGCTCAGTTTCAGTCACAGTAGCTCCCACAAGTGTCTCCTCAGTGTGTTCCCATTTCCTTAGAAACAGTGTATTTGCTGGGAGAAAAGTGCATTACTGTGCGCTTTCACCGTTCAGCAAATACATGTGTAGAAGCACAGCGCTAGCAGAAACGAACGTTTCACGACGTTTTCTAACTCAGGGAACAAGTTGCACACTTCTGAGATGCATTTGGGCAACACTGTCAGAAATGAGTTTTTTGCCTACAGAGACATGCCTATTTGCGCAGTAGTACAGATTCTGAGTATGTAACTGGGCTTGATGAAATCAGCATTTCTCTTGCTTCTCTGTGCGTAGGGAAGCTCAGTTTTAGTCACAGTAGCTCCCACAAGTGTCTCCTCAGTGTGTTCCCATTTCCTTAGAAACAGTGTCTGTGCTGGGAGAAAAGTGCATTACTGTGTGCTTTCACCGTTCAGCAAATACATGCGTAGAAGCACAGCGCTAGCAGAAACGAACGTTTCTCGACGTTTTCTAACTCAGGGAACAAGTTGCACATTTCTGAGATGCATTTGGGCAACTTTGTCAGAAATGAGTTTTTTGCCTACAGAGACATGCCTATTTGCGCAGTAGTACAGATTCTGAGTATGTAACTGGGCTTGATGAAATCAGCATTTCTCTTGCTTCCCTGTGCGTAGGGAAGCTCAGTTTTAGTCACAGTAGCTCCCACAAGTGTCTCCTCAGTGTGTTCCCATTTCCTTAGAAACAGTGTATTTGCTGGAAGAAAAGTGCATTACTGTGCGCTTTCACCGTTCAGCAAATACATGTGTAGAAGCACAGCGCTAGCAGAAACGAAGGTTTCTCGACGTTTTCTAACTCAGGGAACAAGTTGCAAACTTCTGAGATGCATTTGGGCAACTTTGTCAGAAATGAGTTTTTTGCCTACAGAGACATGCCTATTTGCGCAGTAGTACAGATTCTGAGTATGTAACTGGGCTTGATGAAATCAGCATTTCTCTTGATTCCCTGTGCGTAGGGAAGCTCAGTTTTAGTCACAGTAGCTCCCACAAGTGTCTCCTCAGTGTGTTCCCATTTCCTTAGAAACAGTGTATTTGCTGGGAGAAAAGTGCATTACTGTGCGCTTTCACCGTTCAGCAAATACATGTGTAGAAGCACAGCGCTAGCAGAAACGAACGTTTCTCGACGTTTTCTAACTCAGGTAACAAGTTGCACACTTCTGAGATGCATTTGGGCAACTTTGTCAGAAATGAGTTTTTTGCCTACTGAAACATGCCTATTTGCGCAGTAGTACAGATTCTGAGTATGTAACTGGGCTTGATGAAATCAGCATTTCTCTTGCTTCCCTGTGCATAGGGAAGCTCAGTTTTAGGCACTGTAGCTCCCACAAGTGTCTCCTCAGTGTGTTTCCATTTCCTTAGAAACAGTGTCTTTGCTGGGAGAAAAGTGCATTACTGTGCTCTTTCACCGTTCAGCAAATACATGTGTAGAAGCCCAGCGCTAGCAGAAACGAACGTTTCTCGACGTTTTCTAACTCAGGGAACAAGTTGCACACTTCTGAGATGCATTTGGGCAACTTTGTCAGAAATGAGTGTTTTGCCTACAGAGACATGCCTATTTGCGCAGTAGTACAGACTCTGAGTATGTAACTGGGCTTGATGAAATCAGCATTTCTCTTGCTTCTCTGTGCGTAGGGAAGCTCAGTTTTAGTCACAGTAGCTCCCACAAGTGTCTCCTCAGTGTGTTCCCATTTCCTTAGAAACAGTGTCTGTGCTGGGAGAAAAGTGCATTACTGTGCTATCTCACCGTTCAGCAAATACATGTGTAGAAGCACAGCGCTAGCAGAAATGAACGTTTCTCGACGTTTTCTAACTCAGGGAACAAGTTGCACATTTCTGAAATGCATTTGGGCAACTTTGTCAGAAATGAGTTTTTTGCCTACAGAGACATGCCTATTTGCGCAGTAGTACCGATTCTGAGTATGTAACTGGGCTTGATGAAATCAGCATTTCTCTTGCTTCCCTGTGCGTAGGGAAGCTCAGTTTTAGTCACAGTAGCCCCCAGAAGTGTCTCCTCAGTGTGTTCCCATTTCCTTAGAAACAGTGTATTTGCTGGAAGAAAAGTGCATTACTGTGCGCTTTCACCGTTCAGCATATACATGTGTAGAAGCACAGCGCTAGCAGAAACGAACGTTTCTCGACGTTTTCTAACTCAGGGAACAAGTTGCACACTTCTGAGATGCATTTGGGCAACTTTGTCAGAAATGAGTTTTTTGCCTAAAGAGACATGCCTATTTGCGCAGTAGTACAGATTCTGAGTATGTAACTGGGCTTGATGAAATCAGCATTTCTCTTGCTTCCCTGTGCATAGGGAAGCTCAGTTTTAGTCACAGTAGCTCGCACAAGTGTCTCCTGCGTGTGTTCCCATTTCCCTAGAAAAAGTGTATTTGCTGGGAGAATAGTGCACATTACTGTGCGCTTTCACCGTTCAGCAAATACATGTGTAGAAGCACAGCGCTAGCAGAAACGAAGGTTTCTCGACGTTTTCTAACTCAGGGAACAAGTTGCAAACTTCTGAGATGCATTTGGGCAACTTTGTCAGAAATGAGTTTTTTGCCTACAGAGACATGCCTATTTGCGCAGTAGTACAGACTCTGAGTATGTAACTGGGCTTGATGAAATCAGCATTTCTCTTGCTTCCCTGTGCGTAGGGAAGCTCAGTTTTAGTCACAGTAGCTCCCACAAGTGTCTCGTCAGTGTGTTCCCATTTCCTTAGAAACAGTGTATTTGCTGGGAGAAAAGTGCATTACTGTGCGCTTTCACCGTTCAGCAAATACATGTGTAGAAGCACAGCGCTAGCAGAAACGAACGTTTCTCGACGTTTTCTAACTCAGGGAACAAGTTGCACATTTCTGAGATGCATTTGGGCAACTTTGTCAGAAATGAGTTTTTTGCCTACAGAGACATGCCTATTTGCGCAGTAGTACAGATTCTGAGTATGTAACTGGGCTTGATGAAATCAGCATTTCTCTTGCTTCCCTGTGCATAGGGAAGCTCAGTTTTAGTCACTGTAGCTCCCACAAGTGTCTCCTCAGTGTGTTCCCATTTCCTTAGAAACAGTGTCTTTGCTGGGAGAAAAGTGCATTACTGTGCTCTTTCACCGTTCAGCAAATACATGTGTAGAAGCACAGCGCTAGCAGAAACGAACGTTTCTCGACGTTTTCTAACTCAGGGAACAAGTTGCACACTTCTGAGATGCATTTGGCCAACTTTGTCAGAAATGAGTTTTTTGCCTACAGAGACATGCCTATTTGTGCAGTAGTACAGACTCTGAGTATGTAACTGGGCTTGATGAAATCAGCATTTCTCTTGCTTCCCTGTGCGTAGGGAAGCTCAGTTTTAGTCACAGTAGCTCCCACAAGTGTCTCCTCAGTGTGTTCCCATTTCCTTAGAAACAGTGTCTTTGCTGGGAGAAAAGTGCATTACTGTGCGCTTTCACCGTTCAGGAAGTACATGTGTAGAAGCTCAGCGCTAGCAGAAAAGACCGTTTCTCGACGTTTTCTTACTCAGGGAACAAGTTGCACACTTCTGAGATGCATTTGGGCAACTTTGTCAGAAATGAGTTTTTTGCCTACAGAGACATGCCTATTTGCGCAGTAGTACAGATTCTGAGTATGTAACTGGGCTTGATGAAATCAGCATTTCTCTTGCTTCCCTGTGCATAGGGAAGCTCAGTTTTAGTCACTGTAGGTCCCACAAGTGTCTCCTCAGTGTGTTCCCATTTCCTTAGAAACAGTGTCTTTGCTGGGAGAAAAGTGCATTACTGTGCTCTTTCACCGTTCAGCAAATACATGTGTAGTAGCCCAGCGCTAGCAGAAACGAACGTTTCTCGACGTTTTCTAACTCAGGGAACAAGTTGCACACTTCTGAGATGCATTTGGGCAACTTTGTCAGAAATGAGTGTTTTGCCTACAGAGACATGCCTATTTGCGCAGTAGTACAGACTCTGAGTATGTAACTGGGCTTGATGAAATCAGCATTTCTCTTCCTTCTCTGTGCGTAGAAAAGCTCAGTTTTAGTCACAGTAGCTCCCACAAGTGTCTCCTCAGTGTGTTCCCATTTCCTTAGAAACAGTGTCTTTGCTGGGAGAAAAGTGCATTACTGTGCGCTTTCACCGTTCAGCAAATACATGTGTAGAAGCACAGCGCTAGCAGAAACGACCGTTTCTCGACATTTTCTAACTCAGGGAACAAGTTGCACACTTCTGAGATGCATTTGGGCAACTTTGTCAGAAATGAGTTTTTTGCCTACAGAGACATGCCTATTTGCGCAGTAGTACAGATTCTGAGTATGTAACTGGGCTTGATGAAATCAGCATTTCTCTTGCTTCCCTGTGCGTAGGGAAGCTCAGTTTTAGTCACAGTAGCTCCCACAAGTGTCTCCTCAGTGTGTTCCCATTTCCTTAGAAACAGTGTATATGCTGGGAGAAAAGTGCATTACTGTGTGCTTTCACCGTTCAGCAAGTACATGTGTAGAAGCACAGCGCTAGCAGAAAAGACCGTTTCTCGACGTTTTCTAACTTAGGGAACAAGTTGCACACTTCTGAGATGCATTTGGGCAACTTTGTCAGAAATGAGTTTTTTGCCTACAGAGACATGCCTATTTGCGCAGTAGAACAGATTCTGAGTATGTAACTGGGCTTGATGAAATCAGCATTTCTCTTGCTTCTCTGTGCGTAGGGAAGCTCAGTTTTAGTCACAGTAGCTCCCACAAGTGTCTCCTCAGTGTGTTCCCATTTCCTTAGAAACAGTGTCTGTGCTGGGAGAAAAGTGCATTACTGTGTGCTTTCACGGTTCAGCAAATACATGCGTAGAAGCACAGCGCTAGCAGAAACGAACGTTTCTCGACGTTTTCTAACTCAGGGAACAAGTTGCACATTTCTGAGATGCATTTGGGCAACTTTGTCAGAAATGAGTTTTTTGCCTACAGAGACATGCCTATTTGCGCAGTAGTACAGATTCTGAGTATGTAACTGGGCTTGATGAAATCAGCATTTCTCTTGGTTCCCTGTGCATAGGGAAGCTCAGTTTTAGTCACTGTAGCTCCCACAAGTGTCTCCTCAGTGTGTTCCCATTTCCTTAAAAACAGTGTCTTTGCTGGGAGAAAAGTGCATTACTGTGCTCTTTCACCGTTCAGCAAATACATGTGTAGAAGCCCAGCGCTAGCAGAAACGAACGTTTCTCGACGTTTTCTAACTCAGGGAACAAGTTGCACACTTCTGAGATGCATTTGGGCAACTTTGTCAGAAATGAGTGTTTTGCCTACAGAGACATGCCTATTTGCGCAGTAGTACAGACTCTGAGTATGTAACTGGGCTTGATGAAATCAGCATTTCTCTTGCTTCTCTGTGCGTAGGGAAGCTCAGTTTTAGTCACAGTAGCTCCCACAAGTGTCTCCTCAGTGTGTTCCCATTTCCTTAGAAACAGTGTCTGTGCTGGGAGAAAAGTGCATTACTGTGCGCTTTCACCGTTCAGCAAATACATGTGTAGAAGCACAGCGCTAGCAGAAACGACCGTTTCTCGACGTTTTCTAACTCAGGGAACAAGTTGCACACTTCTGAGATGCATTTGGGCAACTTTGTCAGAAATGAGTTTTTTGCTTACAGAGACATGCCTATTTGCGCAGTAGTACAGATTCTGAGTATGTAACTGGGCTTGATGAAATCAGCATTTCTCTTGCTTCTCTGTGCGTAGGGAAGCTCAGTTTTAGTCACAGTAGCTCCCACAAGTGTCTCCTCAGTGTGTTCCCATTTCCTTAGAAACTGTCTTTGCTGGGAGAAAAGAGCATTACTGTGCTCTCTCACCGTTCAGCAAATACATGTGTAGAAGCACAGCGCTAGCAGAAACGACCGTTTCTCGACGTTTTCTAACTCAGGGAACAAGTTGCACACTTCTGAGATGCATTTAAGCAACTTTTTCAGAAATGAGTTTTTTGCCTACAGAGACATGCCTATTTGCGCAGTAGTACAGATTCTGAGTATGTAACTGGGCTTGATGAAATCAGCATTTCTCTGGCTTCCCTGTGCGTAGGGAAGCTCAGTTTTAGTCACAGTAGCTCGCACAAGTGTCTCCTGCGTGTGTTCCCATTTCCTTAGAAAAAGTGTATTTGCTGGGAGAATAGTGCACATTACTGTGCGCTTTCACCGTTCAGCAAATACATGTGTAGAAGCACAGCGCTAGCAGAAACGAAGGTTTCTCGACGTTTTCTAACTCAGGGAACAAGTTGCAAACTTCTGAGATGCATTTGGGCAACTTTGTCAGAAATGAGTTTTTTGCCTACAGAGACATGCCTATTTGCGCAGTAGTACAGACTCTGAGTATGTAACTGGGCTTGATGAAATCAGCATTTCTCTTGCTTCCCTGTGCGTAGGGAAGCTCAGTTTTAGTCACAGTAGCTCCCACAAGTGTCTCCTCAGTGTGTTCCCATTTCCTTAGAAACAGTGTATTTGCTGGGAGAAAAGTGCATTACTGTGCGCTTTCATCGTTCAGCAAATACATGTGTAGAAGCACAGCGCTAGCAGAAACGAACGTTTCTCGACGTTTTCTAACTCAGGGAACAAGTTGCACACTTCTGAGATGCATTTGGGCAACTTTGTCAGAAATGAGTTTTTTGCCTACAGAGACATGCCTATTTGCGCAGTAGTACAGATTCTGAGTATGTAACTGGGCTTGATGAAATCAGCATTTCTCTTGCTTCCCTGTGCATAGGGAAGCTCAGTTTTAGTCACTGTAGCTCCCACAAGTGTCTCCTCAGTGTGTTCCCATTTCCTTAGAAACAGTGTCTTTGCTGGGAGAAAAGTGCATTACTGTGCTCTTTCACCGTTCAGCAAATACATGTGTAGAAGCACAGCGCTAGCAGAAACGAACGTTTCTCGACGTTTTCTAACTCAGGGAACAAGTTGCACACTTCTGAGATGCATTTGGCCAACTTTGTCAGAAATGAGTTTTTTGCCTACAGAGACATGCCTATTTGTGCAGTAGTACAGACTCTGAGTATGTAACTGGGCTTGATGAAATCAGCATTTCTCTTGCTTCCCTGTGCGTAGGGAAGCTCAGTTTTAGTCACAGTAGCTCCCACAAGTGTCTCCTCAGTGTGTTCCCATTTCCTTAGAAACAGTGTCTTTGCTGGGAGAAAAGTGCATTACTGTGCGCTTTCACCGTTCAGGAAGTACATGTGTAGAAGCTCAGCGCTAGCAGAAAAGACCGTTTCTCGACGTTTTCTTACTCAGGGAACAAGTTGCACACTTCTGAGATGCATTTGGGCAACTTTGTCAGAAATGAGTTTTTTGCCTACAGAGACATGCCTATTTGCGCAGTAGTACAGATTCTGAGTATGTAACTGGGCTTGATGAAATCAGCATTTCTCTTGCTTCCCTGTGCATAGGGAAGCTCAGTTTTAGTCACTGTAGGTCCCACAAGTGTCTCCTCAGTGTGTTCCCATTTCCTTAGAAACAGTGTCTTTGCTGGGAGAAAAGTGCATTACTGTGCTCTTTCACCGTTCAGCAAATACATGTGTAGTAGCCCAGCGCTAGCAGAAACGAACGTTTCTCGACGTTTTCTAACTCAGGGAACAAGTTGCACACTTCTGAGATGCATTTGGGCAACTTTGTCAGAAATGATTTTTTTGCCTAAAGAGACATGCCTATTTGCGCAGTAGTACAGATTCTGAGTATGTAACTGGGCTTGATGAAATCAGCATTTCTCTTGCTTCCCTGTGCATAGGGAAGCTCAGTTTTAGTCACTGTAGCTCCCACAAGTGTCTCCTCAGTGTGTTCCCATTTCCTTAGAAACAGTGTCTTTGCTGGGAGAAAAGTGCATTACTGTGCTCTTTCACCGTTCAGCAAATACATGTGTAGAAGCACAGCGCTAGCAGAAACGAACGTTTCTCGATGTTTTCTAACTCAGGGAACAAGTTGCACACTTCTGAGATGCATTTGGGCAACTTTGTCAGAAATGAGTTTTTTGCCTAAAGAGACATGCCTATTTGCGCAGTAGTACAGATTCTGAGTATGTAACTGGGCTTGATGAAATCAGCATTTCTCTTGCTTCCCTGTGCATAGGGAAGCTCAGTTTTAGTCACAGTAGCTCGCACCTGTGTCTCCTGCGTGTGTTCCCATTTCCTTAGAAATAGTGTATTTGCTGGGAGAATAGTGCACATTACTGTGCGCTTTCACCGTTCAGCAAATACATGTGTAGAAGCACAGTGCTAGCCGAAACGAAGGTTTCTCGACGTTTTCTAAGTCAGGGAACAAGTTGCAAACTTCTGAGATGCATTTGGGCAACTTTGTCAGAAATGAGTTTTTTGCCTACAGAGACATGCCTATTTGCGCAGTAGTACAGATTCTGAGTATGTAACTGGGCTTGATGAAATCAGCATTTCTCTTGCTTCACTGTGCGTAGGGAAGCTCAGTTTTAGTCACAGTAGCTCCCACAAGCGTCTCCTCAGTGTGTTCCCATTTCCTTAGAAACAGTGTATTTGCTGGGAGAAAAGTGCATTACTGTGCGCTTTCACCATTCAGCAAATACATGTGTAGAAGCACAGCGCTAGCAAAAACGAACGTTTCACGACGTTTTCTAACACAGTGAACAAGTTGCACACTTCTGAGATGCATTTGGGCAACTTTGTCAGAAATGAGTTTTTTGCCTACAGAGACATGCCTATTTGCGCAGTAGTACAGACTCTGAGTATGTAACTGGACTTGATGAAATCAGCATTTCTCTTGCTTCCCTGTGCGTAGGGAAGCTCAGTTTTAGTCACAGTAGCTCCCACAAGTGTCTCCTCAGTGTGTTCCCATTTCCTTAGAAACAGTGTATATGCTGGGAGAAAAGTGCATTACTGTGCGCTTTCACCGTTCAGCAAGTATATGTGTAGAAGCACAGCGCTAGCAGAAAAGACCGTTACTCGACGTTTTCTTACTCAGGGAACAAGTTGCACACTTCTGAGATGCATTTGGGCAACTTTGTCAGAAATGAGTTTTTTGCCTACAGAGACATGCCTATTTGCGCAGTAGTACAGATTCTGAGTATGTAACTGGGCTTGATGAAATCAGCATTTCTCTTGCTTCCCTGTGCATAGGGAAGCTCAGTTTTAGTCACTGTAGCTCCCACAAGTGTCTCCTCAGTGTGTTCCCATTTCCTTAGAAACAGTGTCTTTGCTAGGAGAAAAGTGCATTACTGTGCTCTTTCACCGTTCAGCAAATACATGTGTAGAAGCACAGCGCTAGCAGAAATGAACGTTTCTCGACGTTTTCTAACTCAGGGAACAAGTTGCACACTTCTGAGATGCATTTGGGCAACTTTGTCAGAAATGAGTTTTTTGCCTACAGAGATATGCCTATTTGCGCAGTAGTACAGACTCTGAGTATGTAACTGGGCTTGATGAAATCAGCATTTCTCTTGCTTCCCTGTGCGTAGGGAAGCTCAGTTTTAGTCACAGTAGCTCCCACAAGTGTCTCCTCAGTGTGTTCTTATTTCCTTAGAAACAGTGTATTTGCTGGGAGAAAAGTGCATTACTGTGCGCTTTCACCGTTCAGCAAATACATGTGTAGAAGCACAGCGCTAGCAGAAACGAACGTTTCTCGACGTTTTCTAACTCAGGGAACAAGTTGCACACTTCTGAGATGCATTTGGGCAACCTTGTCAGAAATGATTTTTTTGCCTAAAGAGACATGCCTATTTGCGCAGTAGTACAGATTCTGAGTATGTAACTGGGCTTGATGAAATCAGCATTTCTCTTGCTTCCCTGTGCATAGGGAAGCTCAGTTTTAGTCACTGTAGCTCCCACAAGTGTCTCCTCAGTGTGTTCCCATTTCCTTAGAAACAGTGTCTTTGCTGGGAGAAAAGTGCATTACTGTGCTCTTTCACCGTTCAGCAAATACATGTGTAGAAGCACAGCGCTAGCAGAAACGAACGTTTCTCGATGTTTTCTAACTCAGGGAACAAGTTGCACACTTCTGAGATGCATTTGGGCAACTTTGTCAGAAATGAGTTTTTTGCCTAAAGAGACATGCCTATTTGCGCAGTAGTACAGATTCTGAGTATGTAACTGGGCTTGATGAAATCAGCATTTCTCTTGCTTCCCTGTGCATAGGGAAGCTCAGTTTTAGTCACAGTAGCTCGCACCTGTGTCTCCTGCGTGTGTTCCCATTTCCTTAGAAATAGTGTATTTGCTGGGAGAATAGTGCACATTACTGTGCGCTTTCACCGTTCAGCAAATACATGTGTAGAAGCACAGTGCTAGCCGAAACGAAGGTTTCTCGACGTTTTCTAACTCAGGGAACAAGTTGCAAACTTCTGAGATGCATTTGGGCAACTTTGTCAGAAATGAGTTTTTTGCCTACAGAGACATGCCTATTTGCGCAGTAGTACAGATTCTGAGTATGTAACTGGGCTTGATGAAATCAGCATTTGTCTTGCTTCACTGTGCGTAGGGAAGCTCAGTTTTAGTCACAGTAGCTCCCACAAGCGTCTCCTCAGTGTGTTCCCATTTCCTTAGAAACAGTGTCTTTGCTGGGAGAAAAGTGCATTACTGTGCTCTTTCACCGTTCAGCAAATACATGTGTAGAAGCACAGCGCTAGCAGAAACGACCCTTTCTCGACGTTTTCTAACTCAGGGAACAAGTTGCACACTTCTGAGATGCATTTGGCCAACTTTGTCAGAAATGAGTTTTTTGCCTAAAGGGCCATGCCTATTTGCGCAGTAGTAAAGATTCTGTGTATGTAACTGGGCTTGATGAAATCAGCATTTCTCTTGCTTCCCTGTGCGTAGGGAAGCTCAGTTTTAGTCACAGTAGCTCCCACAAGTGTCTCCTCAGTGTGTTCCCATTTCCTTAGAAACAGTGTATTTGCTGGAAGAAAAGTGCATTACTGTGCGCTTTCACCGTTCAGCATATACATGTGTAGAAGCACAGCGCTAGCAGAAACGAACGTTTCTCGACGTTTTCTAACTCAGGGAACAAGTTGCACACTTCTGAGATGCATTTGGGCAACTTTGTCAGAAATGATTTTTTTGCCTAAAGAGACATGCCTATTTGCGCAGTAGTACAGATTTTTAGTATGTAACTGGGTTTGATGAAATCAGCATTTCTCTTGCTTCCCTGTGCATAGGGAAGCTCAGTTTTAGTCACAGTAGCTCGCACAAGTGTCTCCTGCGTGTGTTCCCATTTCCTTAGAAATAGTGTATTTGCTGGGAGAATAGTGCACATTACTGTGCGCTTTCACCGTTCAGCAAATACATGTGTAGAAGCACAGCGCTAGCAGAAACGAAGGTTTCTCGACGTTTTCTAACTCAGGGAACAAGTTGCAAACTTCTGAGATGCATTTGGGCAACTTTGTCAGAAATGAGTTTTTTGCCTACAGAGACATGCCTATTTGCGCAGTAGTACAGATTCTGAGTATGTAACTGGGCTTGATGAAATCAGCATTTCTCTTGCTTCCCTGTGCGTAGGGAAGCTCAGTTTTAGTCACAGTAGCTCCCACAAGCGTCTCCTCAGTGTGTTCCCATTTCCTTAGAAACAGTGTATTTGCTGGGAGAAAAGTGCATTACTGTGCGCTTTCACCATTCAGCAAATACATGTGTAGAAGCACAGCGCTAGCAAAAACGAACGTTTCACGACGTTTTCTAACACAGTGAACAAGTTGCACACTTCTGAGATGCATTTGGGCAACTTTGTCAGAAATGAGTTTTTTGCCTACAGAGACATGCCTATTTGCGCAGTAGTACAGACTCTGAGTATGTAACTGGACTTGATGAAATCAGCATTTCTCTTGCTTCCCTGTGCGTAGGGAAGCTCAGTTTTAGTCACAGTAGCTCCCACAAGTGTCTCCTCAGTGTGTTCCCATTTCCTTAGAAACAGTGTATATGCTGGGAGAAAAGTGCATTACTGTGCGCTTTCACCGTTCAGCAAGTATATGTGTAGAAGCACAGCGCTAGCAGAAAAGACCGTTACTCGACGTTTTCTTACTCAGGGAACAAGTTGCACACTTCTGAGATGCATTTGGGCAACTTTGTCAGAAATGAGTTTTTTGCCTACAGAGACATGCCTATTTGCGCAGTAGTACAGATTCTGAGTATGTAACTGGGCTTGATGAAATCAGCATTTCTCTTGCTTCCCTGTGCATAGGGAAGCTCAGTTTTAGTCACTGTAGCTCCCACAAGTGTCTCCTCAGTGTGTTCCCATTTCCTTAGAAACAGTGTCTTTGCTAGGAGAAAAGTGCATTACTGTGCTCTTTCACCGTTCAGCAAATACATGTGTAGAAGCACAGCGCTAGCAGAAATGAACGTTTCTCGACGTTTTCTAACTCAGGGAACAAGTTGCACACTTCTGAGATGCATTTGGGCAACTTTGTCAGAAATGAGTTTTTTGCCTACAGAGATATGCCTATTTGCGCAGTAGTACAGACTCTGAGTATGTAACTGGGCTTGATGAAATCAGCATTTCTCTTGCTTCCCTGTGCGTAGGGAAGCTCAGTTTTAGTCACAGTAGCTCCCACAAGTGTCTCCTCAGTGTGTTCTTATTTCCTTAGAAACAGTGTATTTGCTGGGAGAAAAGTGCATTACTGTGCGCTTTCACCGTTCAGCAAATACATGTGTAGAAGCACAGCGCTAGCAGAAACGAACGTTTCTCGACGTTTTCTAACTCAGGGAACAAGTTGCACACTTCTGAGATGCATTTGGGCAACTTTGTCAGAAATGATTTTTTTGCCTAAAGAGACATGCCTATTTGCGCAGTAGTACAGATTCTGAGTATGTAACTGGGCTTGATGAAATCAGCATTTCTCTTGCTTCCCTGTGCATAGGGAAGCTCAGTTTTAGTCACTGTAGCTCCCACAAGTGTCTCCTCAGTGTGTTCCCATTTCCTTAGAAACAGTGTCTTTGCTGGGAGAAAAGTGCATTACTGTGCTCTTTCACCGTTCAGCAAATACATGTGTAGAAGCACAGCGCTAGCAGAAACGAACGTTTCTCGATGTTTTCTAACTCAGGGAACAAGTTGCACACTTCTGAGATGCATTTGGGCAACTTTGTCAGAAATGAGTTTTTTGCCTAAAGAGACATGCCTATTTGCGCAGTAGTACAGATTCTGAGTATGTAACTGGGCTTGATGAAATCAGCATTTCTCTTGCTTCCCTGTGCATAGGGAAGCTCAGTTTTAGTCACAGTAGCTCGCACCTGTGTCTCCTGCGTGTGTTCCCATTTCCTTAGAAATAGTGTATTTGCTGGGAGAATAGTGCACATTACTGTGCGCTTTCACCGTTCAGCAAATACATGTGTAGAAGCACAGTGCTAGCCGAAACGAAGGTTTCTCGACGTTTTCTAACTCAGGGAACAAGTTGCAAACTTCTGAGATGCATTTGGGCAACTTTGTCAGAAATGAGTTTTTTGCCTACAGAGACATGCCTATTTGCGCAGTAGTACAGATTCTGAGTATGTAACTGGGCTTGATGAAATCAGCATTTGTCTTGCTTCACTGTGCGTAGGGAAGCTCAGTTTTAGTCACAGTAGCTCCCACAAGCGTCTCCTCAGTGTGTTCCCATTTCCTTAGAAACAGTGTCTTTGCTGGGAGAAAAGTGCATTACTGTGCTCTTTCACCGTTCAGCAAATACATGTGTAGAAGCACAGCGCTAGCAGAAACGACCCTTTCTCGACGTTTTCTAACTCAGGGAACAAGTTGCACACTTCTGAGATGCATTTGGCCAACTTTGTCAGAAATGAGTTTTTTGCCTAAAGGGCCATGCCTATTTGCGCAGTAGTAAAGATTCTGTGTATGTAACTGGGCTTGATGAAATCAGCATTTCTCTTGCTTCCCTGTGCGTAGGGAAGCTCAGTTTTAGTCACAGTAGCTCCCACAAGTGTCTCCTCAGTGTGTTCCCATTTCCTTAGAAACAGTGTATTTGCTGGAAGAAAAGTGCATTACTGTGCGCTTTCACCGTTCAGCATATACATGTGTAGAAGCACAGCGCTAGCAGAAACGAACGTTTCTCGACGTTTTCTAACTCAGGGAACAAGTTGCACACTTCTGAGATGCATTTGGGCAACTTTGTCAGAAATGATTTTTTTGCCTAAAGAGACATGCCTATTTGCGCAGTAGTACAGATTTTTAGTATGTAACTGGGTTTGATGAAATCAGCATTTCTCTTGCTTCCCTGTGCATAGGGAAGCTCAGTTTTAGTCACAGTAGCTCGCACAAGTGTCTCCTGCGTGTGTTCCCATTTCCTTAGAAATAGTGTATTTGCTGGGAGAATAGTGCACATTACTGTGCGCTTTCACCGTTCAGCAAATACATGTGTAGAAGCACAGCGCTAGCAGAAACGAAGGTTTCTCGACGTTTTCTAACTCAGGGAACAAGTTGCAAACTTCTGAGATGCATTTGGGCAACTTTGTCAGAAATGAGTTTTTTGCCTACAGAGACATGCCTATTTGCGCAGTAGTACAGATTCTGAGTATGTAACTGGGCTTGATGAAATCAGCATTTCTCTTGCTTCCCTGTGCGTAGGGAAGCTCAGTTTTAGTCACAGTAGCTCCCACAAGTGTCTCCTCAGTGTGTTCCCATTTCCTTAGAAACAGTGTATTTGCTGGGAGAAAAGTGCATTACTGTGCGCTTTCACCGTTCAGCAAATACATGTGTAGAAGCACAGCGCTAGCAGAAACGAACGTTTCTCGACGTTTTCTAACTCAGGGAACAAGTTGCACACTTCTGAGATGCATTTGGGCAACTTTGTCAGAAATGAGTTTTTTGCCTACAGAGACATGCCTATTTGCGCAGTAGTACAGATTCTGAGTATGTAACTGGGCTTGATGAAATCAGCATTTCTCTTGCTTCCCTGTGCATAGGGTAGCTCAGTTTTAGTCACTGTAGCTCCCACAAGTGTCTCCTCAGTGTGTTCCCATTTCCTTAGAAACAGTGTCTTTGCTGGGAGAAAAGTGCATTACTGTGCTCTTTCACCGTTCAGCAAATACATGTGTAGAAGCACAGCGCTAGCAGAAACGAAGGTTTCTCGACGTTTTCTAACTCAGGGAACAAGTTGCAAACTTCTGAGATGCATTTGGGCAACTTTGTCAGAAATGAGTTTTTTGCTTACAGAGACATGCCTATTTGCGCAGTAGTACAGATTCTGAGTATGTAACTGGGCTTGATGAAATCAGCATTTGTCTTGCTTCACTGTGCGTAGGGAAGCTCAGTTTTAGTCACAGTAGCTCCCACAAGCGTCTCCTCAGTGTGTTCCCATTTCCTTAGAAACAGTGTCTTTGCTGGGAGAAAAGTGCATTACTGTGCTCTTTCACCGTTCAGCAAATACATGTGTAGAAGCACAGCGCTAGCAGAAACGACCCTTTCTCGACGTTTTCTAACTCAGGGAACAAGTTGCACACTTCTGAGATGCATTTGGCCAACTTTGTCAGAAATGAGTTTTTTGCCTAAAGGGCCATGCCTATTTGCGCAGTAGTAAAGATTCTGTGTATGTAACTGGGCTTGATGAAATCAGCATTTCTCTTGCTTCCCTGTGCGTAGGGAAGCTCAGTTTTAGTCACAGTAGCTCCCACAAGTGTCTCCTCAGTGTGTTCCCATTTCCTTAGAAACAGTGTATTTGCTGGAAGAAAAGTGCATTACTGTGCGCTTTCACCGTTCAGCATATACATGTGTAGAAGCACAGCGCTAGCAGAAACGAACGTTTCTCGACGTTTTCTAACTCAGGGAACAAGTTGCACACTTCTGAGATGCATTTGGGCAACTTTGTCAGAAATGATTTTTTTGCCTAAAGAGACATGCCTATTTGCGCAGTAGTACAGATTTTTAGTATGTAACTGGGTTTGATGAAATCAGCATTTCTCTTGCTTCCCTGTGCATAGGGAAGCTCAGTTTTAGTCACAGTAGCTCGCACAAGTGTCTCCTGCGTGTGTTCCCATTTCCTTAGAAATAGTGTATTTGCTGGGAGAATAGTGCACATTACTGTGCGCTTTCACCGTTCAGCAAATACATGTGTAGAAGCACAGCGCTAGCAGAAACGAAGGTTTCTCGACGTTTTCTAACTCAGGGAACAAGTTGCAAACTTCTGAGATGCATTTGGGCAACTTTGTCAGAAATGAGTTTTTTGCCTACAGAGACATGCCTATTTGCGCAGTAGTACAGATTCTGAGTATGTAACTGGGCTTGATGAAATCAGCATTTCTCTTGCTTCCCTGTGCGTAGGGAAGCTCAGTTTTAGTCACAGTAGCTCCCACAAGCGTCTCCTCAGTGTGTTCCCATTTCCTTAGAAACAGTGTATTTGCTGGGAGAAAAGTGCATTACTGTGCGCTTTCACCATTCAGCAAATACATGTGTAGAAGCACAGCGCTAGCAAAAACGAACGTTTCACGACGTTTTCTAACACAGTGAACAAGTTGCACACTTCTGAGATGCATTTGGGCAACTTTGTCAGAAATGAGTTTTTTGCCTACAGAGACATGCCTATTTGCGCAGTAGTACAGACTCTGAGTATGTAACTGGACTTGATGAAATCAGCATTTCTCTTGCTTCCCTGTGCGTAGGGAAGCTCAGTTTTAGTCACAGTAGCTCCCACAAGTGTCTCCTCAGTGTGTTCCCATTTCCTTAGAAACAGTGTATATGCTGGGAGAAAAGTGCATTACTGTGCGCTTTCACCGTTCAGCAAGTATATGTGTAGAAGCACAGCGCTAGCAGAAAAGACCGTTACTCGACGTTTTCTTACTCAGGGAACAAGTTGCACACTTCTGAGATGCATTTGGGCAACTTTGTCAGAAATGAGTTTTTTGCCTACAGAGACATGCCTATTTGCGCAGTAGTACAGATTCTGAGTATGTAACTGGGCTTGATGAAATCAGCATTTCTCTTGCTTCCCTGTGCATAGGGAAGCTCAGTTTTAGTCACTGTAGCTCCCACAAGTGTCTCCTCAGTGTGTTCCCATTTCCTTAGAAACAGTGTCTTTGCTAGGAGAAAAGTGCATTACTGTGCTCTTTCACCGTTCAGCAAATACATGTGTAGAAGCACAGCGCTAGCAGAAATGAACGTTTCTCGACGTTTTCTAACTCAGGGAACAAGTTGCACACTTCTGAGATGCATTTGGGCAACTTTGTCAGAAATGAGTTTTTTGCCTACAGAGATATGCCTATTTGTGCAGTAGTACAGACTCTGAGTATGTAACTGGGCTTGATGAAATCAGCATTTCTCTTGCTTCCCTGTGCGTAGGGAAGCTCAGTTTTAGTCACAGTAGCTCCCACAAGTGTCTCCTCAGTGTGTTCTTATTTCCTTAGAAACAGTGTATTTGCTGGGAGAAAAGTGCATTACTGTGCGCTTTCACCGTTCAGCAAATACATGTGTAGAAGCACAGCGCTAGCAGAAACGAACGTTTCTCGACGTTTTCTAACTCAGGGAACAAGTTGCACACTTCTGAGATGCATTTGGGCAACTTTGTCAGAAATGATTTTTTTGCCTAAAGAGACATGCCTATTTGCGCAGTAGTACAGATTCTGAGTATGTAACTGGGCTTGATGAAATCAGCATTTCTCTTGCTTCCCTGTGCATAGGGAAGCTCAGTTTTAGTCACTGTAGCTCCCACAAGTGTCTCCTCAGTGTGTTCCCATTTCCTTAGAAACAGTGTCTTTGCTGGGAGAAAAGTGCATTACTGTGCTCTTTCACCGTTCAGCAAATACATGTGTAGAAGCACAGCGCTAGCAGAAACGAACGTTTCTCGATGTTTTCTAACTCAGGGAACAAGTTGCACACTTCTGAGATGCATTTGGGCAACTTTGTCAGAAATGAGTTTTTTGCCTAAAGAGACATGCCTATTTGCGCAGTAGTACAGATTCTGAGTATGTAACTGGGCTTGATGAAATCAGCATTTCTCTTGCTTCCCTGTGCATAGGGAAGCTCAGTTTTAGTCACAGTAGCTCGCACCTGTGTCTCCTGCGTGTGTTCCCATTTCCTTAGAAATAGTGTATTTGCTGGGAGAATAGTGCACATTACTGTGCGCTTTCACCGTTCAGCAAATACATGTGTAGAAGCACAGTGCTAGCCGAAACGAAGGTTTCTCGACGTTTTCTAACTCAGGGAACAAGTTGCAAACTTCTGAGATGCATTTGGGCAACTTTGTCAGAAATGAGTTTTTTGCCTACAGAGACATGCCTATTTGCGCAGTAGTACAGATTCTGAGTATGTAACTGGGCTTGATGAAATCAGCATTTGTCTTGCTTCACTGTGCGTAGGGAAGCTCAGTTTTAGTCACAGTAGCTCCCACAAGCGTCTCCTCAGTGTGTTCCCATTTCCTTAGAAACAGTGTCTTTGCTGGGAGAAAAGTGCATTACTGTGCTCTTTCACCGTTCAGCAAATACATGTGTAGAAGCACAGCGCTAGCAGAAACGACCCTTTCTCGACGTTTTCTAACTCAGGGAACAAGTTGCACACTTCTGAGATGCATTTGGCCAACTTTGTCAGAAATGAGTTTTTTGCCTAAAGGGCCATGCCTATTTGCGCAGTAGTAAAGATTCTGTGTATGTAACTGGGCTTGATGAAATCAGCATTTCTCTTGCTTCCCTGTGCGTAGGGAAGCTCAGTTTTAGTCACAGTAGCTCCCACAAGTGTCTCCTCAGTGTGTTCCCATTTCCTTAGAAACAGTGTATTTGCTGGAAGAAAAGTGCATTACTGTGCGCTTTCACCGTTCAGCATATACATGTGTAGAAGCACAGCGCTAGCAGAAACGAACGTTTCTCGACGTTTTCTAACTCAGGGAACAAGTTGCACACTTCTGAGATGCATTTGGGCAACTTTGTCAGAAATGATTTTTTTGCCTAAAGAGACATGCCTATTTGCGCAGTAGTACAGATTTTTAGTATGTAACTGGGTTTGATGAAATCAGCATTTCTCTTGCTTCCCTGTGCATAGGGAAGCTCAGTTTTAGTCACAGTAGCTCGCACAAGTGTCTCCTGCGTGTGTTCCCATTTCCTTAGAAATAGTGTATTTGCTGGGAGAATAGTGCACATTACTGTGCGCTTTCACCGTTCAGCAAATACATGTGTAGAAGCACAGCGCTAGCAGAAACGAAGGTTTCTCGACGTTTTCTAACTCAGGGAACAAGTTGCAAACTTCTGAGATGCATTTGGGCAACTTTGTCAGAAATGAGTTTTTTGCCTACAGAGACATGCCTATTTGCGCAGTAGTACAGATTCTGAGTATGTAACTGGGCTTGATGAAATCAGCATTTCTCTTGCTTCCCTGTGCGTAGGGAAGCTCAGTTTTAGTCACAGTAGCTCCCACAAGTGTCTCCTCAGTGTGTTCCCATTTCCTTAGAAACAGTGTATTTGCTGGGAGAAAAGTGCATTACTGTGCGCTTTCACCGTTCAGCAAATACATGTGTAGAAGCACAGCGCTAGCAGAAACGAACGTTTCTCGACGTTTTCTAACTCAGGGAACAAGTTGCACACTTCTGAGATGCATTTGGGCAACTTTGTCAGAAATGAGTTTTTTGCCTACAGAGACATGCCTATTTGCGCAGTAGTACAGATTCTGAGTATGTAACTGGGCTTGATGAAATCAGCATTTCTCTTGCTTCCCTGTGCATAGGGTAGCTCAGTTTTAGTCACTGTAGCTCCCACAAGTGTCTCCTCAGTGTGTTCCCATTTCCTTAGAAACAGTGTCTTTGCTGGGAGAAAAGTGCATTACTGTGCTCTTTCACCGTTCAGCAAATACATGTGTAGAAGCACAGCGCTAGCAGAAACGAACGTTTCTCGACGTTTTCTAACTCAGGGAACAAGTTGCACACTTCTGAGATGCATTTGGGCAACTTTGTCAGAAATGAGTTTTTTGCTTACAGAGACATGCCTATTTGCGCAGTAGTACAGATTCTGAGTATGTAACTGGGCTTGATGAAATCAGCATTTCTCTTGCTTCCCTGTGCGTAGGGAAGCTCAGTTTTAGTCACAGTAGCTCCCACAAGTGTCTCCTCAGTGTGTTCCCATTTCCTTAGAAACAGTGTCTTTGCTGGGAGAAAAGTGCATTACTGTGCTCTTTCACCGTTCAGCAAATACTTGTGTAGAAGCACAGCGCTAGCAGAAACGAACGTTTCTCGACGTTTTCTAACTCAGGGAACAAGTTGCACACTTCTGAGATGCATTTGGGCAACTTTGTCAGAAATGAGTTTTTTGCCTACAGAGACATGCCTATTTGCGCAGTAGTACAGACTCTGAGTATGTAACTGGGCTTGATGAAATCAGCATTTCTCTTGCTTCCCTGTGCGTAGGGAAGCTCAGTTTTAGTCACAGTAGCTCCCACAAGTGTCTCCTCAGTGTGTTCCCATTTCCTTAGAAACATTGTATTTGCTGGGAGAAAAGTGCATTACTGTGCGCTTTCACCGTTCAGCAAATACATGTGTAGAAGCACAGCGCTAGCAGAAACGAACGTTTCTCGACGTTTTCTAACTCAGGGAACAAGTTGCAAACTTATGAGATGCATTTGGGCAACTTTGTCAGAAATGAGTTTTTTGCCTACAGAGACATGCCTATTTGCGCAGTAGTACAGATTCTGAGTATGTAACTGGGCTTGATGAAATCAGCATTTCTCTTGCTTCCCTGTGCGTAGGGAAGCTCAGTTTTAGTCACAGTAGCTCCCACAAGTGTCTCCTCAGTGTGTTCTTATTTCCTTAGAAACAGTGTCTTTGCTGGGAGAAAAGTGCATTACTGTGCTCTTTCACCGTTCAGCAAATACATGTGTAGAAGCACAGCGCTAGCAGAAACGAACGTTTCTCGACGTTTTCTAACTCAGGGAACAAGTTGCACACTTCTGAGATGCATTTGGGCAACTTTGTCAGAAATGATTTTTTTGCCTAAAGAGACATGCCTATTTGCGCAGTAGTACAGATTCTGAGTATGTAACTGGGCTTGATGAAATCAGCATTTCTCTTGCTTCCCTGTGCATAGGGAAGCTCAGTTTTAGTCACTGTAGCTCCCACAAGTGTCTCCTCAGTGTGTTCCCATTTCCTTAGAAACAGTGTCTTTGCTGGGAGAAAAGTGCATTACTGTGCTCTTTCACCGTTCAGCAAATACATGTGTAGAAGCACAGCGCTAGCAGAAACGAACGTTTCTCGATGTTTTCTAACTCAGGGAACAAGTTGCACACTTCTGAGATGCATTTGGGCAACTTTGTCAGAAATGAGTTTTTTGCCTAAAGAGACATGCCTATTTGCGCACTAGTACAGATTCTGAGTATGTAACTGGGCTTGATGAAATCAGCATTTCTCTTGCTTCCCTGTGCATAGGGAAGCTCAGTTTTAGTCACAGTAGCTCGCACCTGTGTCTCCTGCGTGTGTTCCCATTTCCTTAGAAATAGTGTATTTGCTGGGAGAATAGTGCACATTACTGTGCGCTTTCACCGTTCAGCAAATACATGTGTAGAAGCACAGTGCTAGCAGAAACGAAGGTTTCTCGACGTTTTCTAACTCAGGGAACAAGTTGCAAACTTCTGAGATGCATTTGGGCAACTTTGTCAGAAATGAGTTTTTTGCCTACAGAGACATGCCTATTTGCGCAGTAGTACAGATTTTTAGTATGTAACTGGGTTTGATGAAATCAGCATTTCTCTTGCTTCCCTGTGCATAGGGAAGCTCAGTTTTAGTCACAGTAGCTCGCACAAGTGTCTCCTGCGTGTGTTCCCATTTCCTTAGAAATAGTGTATTTGCTGGGAGAATAGTGCACATTACTGTGCGCTTTCACCGTTCAGCAAATACATGTGTAGAAGCACAGCGCTAGCAGAAACGAAGGTTTCTCGACGTTTTCTAACTCAGGGAACAAGTTGCAAACTTCTGAGATGCATTTGGGCAACTTTGTCAGAAATGAGTTTTTTGCCTACAGAGACATGCCTATTTGCGCAGTAGTACAGATTCTGAGTATGTAACTGGGCTTGATGAAATCAGCATTTCTCTTGCTTCCCTGTGCGTAGGGAAGCTCAGTTTTAGTCACAGTAGCTCCCACAAGTGTCTCCTCAGTGTGTTCCCATTTCCTTAGAAACAGTGTATTTGCTGGGAGAAAAGTGCATTACTGTGCGCTTTCACCGTTCAGCAAATACATGTGTAGAAGCACAGCGCTAGCAGAAACGAACGTTTCTCGACGTTTTCTAACTCAGGGAACAAGTTGCACACTTCTGAGATGCATTTGGGCAACTTTGTCAGAAATGAGTTTTTTGCCTACAGAGACATGCCTATTTGCGCAGTAGTACAGATTCTGAGTATGTAACTGGGCTTGATGAAATCAGCATTTCTCTTGCTTCCCTGTGCATAGGGTAGCTCAGTTTTAGTCACTGTAGCTCCCACAAGTGTCTCCTCAGTGTGTTCCCATTTCCTTAGAAACAGTGTCTTTGCTGGGAGAAAAGTGCATTACTGTGCTCTTTCACCGTTCAGCAAATACATGTGTAGAAGCACAGCGCTAGCAGAAACGAACGTTTCTCGACGTTTTCTAACTCAGGGAACAAGTTGCACACTTCTGAGATGCATTTGGGCAACTTTGTCAGAAATGAGTTTTTTGCTTACAGAGACATGCCTATTTGCGCAGTAGTACAGATTCTGAGTATGTAACTGGGCTTGATGAAATCAGCATTTCTCTTGCTTCCCTGTGCGTAGGGAAGCTCAGTTTTAGTCACAGTAGCTCCCACAAGTGTCTCCTCAGTGTGTTCCCATTTCCTTAGAAACAGTGTCTTTGCTGGGAGAAAAGTGCATTACTGTGCTCTTTCACCGTTCAGCAAATACTTGTGTAGAAGCACAGCGCTAGCAGAAACGAACGTTTCTCGACGTTTTCTAACTCAGGGAACAAGTTGCACACTTCTGAGATGCATTTGGGCAACTTTGTCAGAAATGAGTTTTTTGCCTACAGAGACATGCCTATTTGCGCAGTAGTACAGACTCTGAGTATGTAACTGGGCTTGATGAAATCAGCATTTCTCTTGCTTCCCTGTGCGTAGGGAAGCTCAGTTTTAGTCACAGTAGCTCCCACAAGTGTCTCCTCAGTGTGTTCCCATTTCCTTAGAAACATTGTATTTGCTGGGAGAAAAGTGCATTACTGTGCGCTTTCACCGTTCAGCAAATACATGTGTAGAAGCACAGCGCTAGCAGAAACGAACGTTTCTCGACGTTTTCTAACTCAGGGAACAAGTTGCACACTTATGAGATGCATTTGGGCAACTTTGTCAGAAATGAGTTTTTTGCCTACAGAGACATGCCTATTTGCGCAGTAGTACAGATTCTGAGTATGTAACTGGGCTTGATGAAATCAGCATTTCTCTTGCTTCCCTGTGCGTAGGGAAGCTCAGTTTTAGTCACAGTAGCTCCCACAAGTGTCTCCTCAGTGTGTTCTTATTTCCTTAGAAACAGTGTCTTTGCTGGGAGAAAAGTGCATTACTGTGCTCTTTCACCGTTCAGCAAATACATGTGTAGAAGCACAGCGCTAGCAGAAACGAACGTTTCTCGACGTTTTCTAACTCAGGGAACAAGTTGCACACTTCTGAGATGCATTTGGGCAACTTTGTCAGAAATGATTTTTTTGCCTAAAGAGACATGCCTATTTGCGCAGTAGTACAGATTCTGAGTATGTAACTGGGCTTGATGAAATCAGCATTTCTCTTGCTTCCCTGTGCATAGGGAAGCTCAGTTTTAGTCACTGTAGCTCCCACAAGTGTCTCCTCAGTGTGTTCCCATTTCCTTAGAAACAGTGTCTTTGCTGGGAGAAAAGTGCATTACTGTGCTCTTTCACCGTTCAGCAAATACATGTGTAGAAGCACAGCGCTAGCAGAAACGAACGTTTCTCGATGTTTTCTAACTCAGGGAACAAGTTGCACACTTCTGAGATGCATTTGGGCAACTTTGTCAGAAATGAGTTTTTTGCCTAAAGAGACATGCCTATTTGCGCACTAGTACAGATTCTGAGTATGTAACTGGGCTTGATGAAATCAGCATTTCTCTTGCTTCCCTGTGCATAGGGAAGCTCAGTTTTAGTCACAGTAGCTCGCACCTGTGTCTCCTGCGTGTGTTCCCATTTCCTTAGAAATAGTGTATTTGCTGGGAGAATAGTGCACATTACTGTGCGCTTTCACCGTTCAGCAAATACATGTGTAGAAGCACAGCGCTAGCAGAAACGAACGTTTCTCGACGTTTTCTAACTCAGGGAACAAGTTGCACACTTCTGAGATGCATTTGGGCAACTTTGTCAGAAATGAGTTTTTTGCCTACAGAGACATGCCTATTTGCGCAGTAGTACAGATTCTGAGTATGTAACTGGGCTTGATGAAATCAGCATTTCTCTTGCTTCCCTGTGCATAGGGTAGCTCAGTTTTAGTCACTGTAGCTCCCACAAGTGTCTCCTCAGTGTGTTCCCATTTCCTTAGAAACAGTGTCTTTGCTGGGAGAAAAGTGCATTACTGTGCTCTTTCACCGTTCAGCAAATACATGTGTAGAAGCACAGCGCTAGCAGAAACGAACGTTTCTCGACGTTTTCTAACTCAGGGAACAAGTTGCACACTTCTGAGATGCATTTGGGCAACTTTGTCAGAAATGAGTTTTTTGCTTACAGAGACATGCCTATTTGCGCAGTAGTACAGATTCTGAGTATGTAACTGGGCTTGATGAAATCAGCATTTCTCTTGCTTCCCTGTGCGTAGGGAAGCTCAGTTTTAGTCACAGTAGCTCCCACAAGTGTCTCCTCAGTGTGTTACCATTTCCTTAGAAACAGTGTATTTGCTGGGAGAAAAGTGCATTACTGTGCGCTTTCACCGTTCAGCAAATACATGTGTAGAAGCACAGCGCTAGCAGAAACGAACGTTTCATGACGTTTTCTAACACAGTGAACAAGTTGCACACTTCTGAGATGCATTTGGGCAACTTTGTCAGAAATGAGTTTTTTGCCTACAGAGACATGCCTATTTGCGCAGTAGTACAGACTCTGAGTAAGTAACTGGACTTGATGAAATCAGCATTTCTCTTGCTTCCCTGTGCGTAGGGAAGCTCAGTTTTAGTCACAGTAGCTCCCACAAGTGTCTCCTCAGTGTGTTCCCATTTCCTTAGAAACAGTGTATATGCTGGGAGAAAAGTGCATTACTGTGCACTTTCACCGTTCAGCAAGTACATGTGTAGAAGCACAGCGCTAGCAGAAAAGACCGTTTCTCGACGTTTTCTTACTCAGGGTACAAGTTGCACACTTCTGAGATGCATTTGGGCAACTTTGTCAGAAATGAGTTTTTTGCCTACAGAGACATGCCTATTTGCGCAGTAGTACAGATTCTGAGTATGTGACTGGGCTTGATGAAATCAGCATTTCTCTTGCTTCCCTGTGCATAGGGAAGCTCAGTTTTAGTCACTGTAGCTCCCACAAGTGTCTCCTCAGTGTGTTCCCATTTCCTTAGAAACTGTCTTTGGTGGGAGAAAAGTGCATTACTGTGCTCTTTCACCGTTCAGCAAATACATGTGTAGAAGCACAGCGCTAGCAGAAACGAACGTTTCTCGACGTTTTCTAACTCAGGGAACAAGTTGCACACTTCTGAGATGCATTTGGGCAACTTTGTCAGAAATGAGTTTTTTGCCTACAGAGACATGCCTATTTGCGCAGTAGTACAGACTCTGAGTATGTAACTGGGCTTGATGAAATCAGCATTTCTCTTGCTTCCCTGTGCGTAGGGAAGCTCAGTTTTAGTCACTGTAGCTCCCACAAGTGTCTCCTCAGTGTGTTCCCATTTCCTTAGAAACAGTGTCTTTGCTGGGAGAAAAGTGCATTACTGTGCTCTTTCACCGTTCAGCAAATACATGTGTAGAAGCACAGCGCTAGCAGAAACGAACGTTTCTCGACGTTTTCTAATTCAGGGAACAAGTTGCACACTTCTGAGATGCATTTGGGCAACTTTGTCAGAAATGAGTTTTTTGCCTACAGAGACATGCCTATTTGCGCAGTAGTACAGACTCTGAGTATGTAACTGGACTTGATGAAATCAGCATTTCTCTTGCTTCCCTGTGCGTAGGGTAGCTCAGTTTTAGTCACTGTAGCTCCCACAAGTGTCTCCTCAGTGTGTTCCCATTTCCTTAGAAACAGTGTCTTTGCTGGGAGAAAAGTGCATTACTGTGCTCTTTCACCGTTCAGCAAATACATGTGTAGAAGCACAGCGCTAGCAGAAACGAACGTTTCTCGACGTTTTCTAACTCAGGGAACAAGTTGCACACTTCTGAGATGCATTTGGGCAACTTTGTCAGAAATGAGTTTTTTGCCTACAGAGACATGCCTATTTGCGCTGTAGTACAGACTCTGAGTATGTAACTGGGCTTGATGAAATCAGCATTTCTCTTGCTTCCCTGTGCGTAGGGAAGCTCAGTTTTAGTCACTGTAGCTCCCACAAGTGTCTCCTCAGTGTGTTCCCATTTCCTTAGAAACAGTGTCTTTGCTGGGAGAAAAGTGCATTACTGTGCTCTTTCACCGTTCAGCAAATACATGTGTAGAAGCACAGCGCTAGCAGAAACGAACGTTTCTCGACGTTTTCTAACTCAGGGAACAAGTTGCACACTTCTGAGATGCATTTGGGCAACTTTGTCAGAAATGAGTTTTTTGCCTACAGAGACATGCCTATTTGCGCAGTAGTACAGACTCTGAGTATGTAACTGGACTTGATGAAATCAGCATTTCTCTTGCTTCCCTGTGCATAGGGAAGCTCAGTTTTAGTCACAGTAGCTCCCACAAGTGTCTCCTCAGTGTGTTCCCATTTCCTTAGAAACAGTGTATATGCTGGGAGAAAAGTGAATTACTGTGCGCTTTCACCGTTCAGCAAGTACATGTGTAGAAGCACAGCGCTAGCAGAAAAGATCGTTTCTCGACGTTTTCTAACTCAGGGAACAAGTTGCACACTTCTGAGATGCATTTGGGCAACTTTGTCAGAAATGAGTTTTTTGCCTACAGAGACATGCCTATTTGCGCAGTAGTACAGATTCTGAGTATGTAACTGGGCTTGATGAAATCAGCATTTCTCTTGCTTCCCTGTGCGTAGGGAAGCTCAGTTTTAGTCACAGTAGCTCCCACAAGTGTCTCCTCAGTGTGTTCCCATTTCCTTAGAAACAGTGTCTTTGCTGGGAGAAAAGTGCATTACTGTGCTCTTTCACCGTTCTGCAAATACATGTGTAGAAGCACAGCGCTAGCAGAAACGACCGTTTCTCGACGTTTTCTAACTCAGGGAACAAGTTGCACACTTCTGAGATGCATTTGGGCAACTTTTTCAGAAATGAGTTTTTTGCCTACGGAGACATGCGTATTTGCCCAGTAGTACAGATTCTGAGTATGTAATTGGGCTTGATGAAATCAGCATTTCTCTTGCTTCCCTGTGCGTAGGGAAGCTCAGTTTTAGTCACAGTAGCTCCCACAAGTGTCTCCTCAGTGTGTTCCCATTTCCTTAGAAACAGTGTCTTTGCTGGGAGAAAAGTGCATTACTGTGCGCTTTCACCGTTCAGCAAATACATGTGTAGAAGCACAGCGCTAGCAGAAACGAACGTTTCACGACGTTTTCTAACTCAGGGAACAAGTTGCACACTTCTGAGATGCATTTGGGCAACTTTGTCAGAAATGAGTTTTTTGCCTACAGAGACATGCCTATTTGCGCAGTAGTACAGATTCTGAGTATGTAACTGGGCTTGATGAAATCAGCATTTCTCTTGCTTCCCTGTGCGTAGGGAAGCTCAGTTTTAGTCACAGTAGCTCCCACAAGTGTCTCCTCAGTGTGTTCCCATTTCCTTAGAAACAGTGTCTTTGCTGGGAGAAAAGTGCATTACTGTGCTCTTTCACCGTTCAGCAAATACATGTGTAGAAGCACAGCGCCAGCAGAAACGAACGTTTCTCGACATTTTCTAACTCAGGGAACAAGTTGCACACTTCTGAGATGCATTTGGGCAACTTTGTCAGAAATGAGTTTTTTGCCTAAAGAGACATGCCTATTTGCGCAGTAGTACAGACTCTGAGTATGTAACTGGACTTGATGAAATCAGCATTTCTCTTGCTTCCCTGTGCGTAGGGAAGCTCAGTTTTAGTCACAGTAGCTCCCACAAGTGTCTCCTCAGTGTGTTCCCATTTCCTTAGAAACAGTGTATATGCTGGGAGAAAAGTGCATTACTGTGTGCTTTCACCGTTCAGCAAGTACATGTGTAGAAGCACAGCGCTAGCAGAAAAGACCGTTTCTCGACGTTTTCTAACTCAGGGAACAAGTTGCACACTTCTGAGATGCATTTGGGCAACTTTGTCAGAAATGAGTTTTTTGCCTACAGAGACATGCCTATTTGCGCAGTAGTACAGATTCTGAGTATGTAACTGGGCTTGATGAAATCAGCATTTCTCTTGCTTCCCTGTGCGTAGGGAAGCTCAGTTTTAGTCACAGTAGCTCCCACAAGTGTCTCCTCAGTGTGTTCCCATTTCCTTAGAAACAGTGTCTTTGCTGGGAGAAAAGTGCATTACTGTGCTCTTTCACCGTTCAGCAAATACATGTGTAGAAGCACAGCGCTAGCAGAAACGACCGTTTCTCGACGTTTTCTAACTCAGGGAACAAGTTGCACACTTCTGAGATGCATTTGGGCAACTTTTTCAGAAATGAGTTTTTTGCCTACAGAGACATGCCTATTTGCGCAGTAGTACAGATTCTGAGTATGTAACTGGGCTTGATGAAATCAGCATTTCTCTTGCTTCCCTGTGCGTAGGGAAGCTCAGTTTTAGTCACAGTAGCTCCCACAAGTGTCTCCTCAGTGTGTTCCCATTTCCTTAGAAACAGTGTCTTTGCTGGGAGAAAAGTGCATTACTGTGCTCTTTCACCGTTCAGCAAATACATGTGTAGAAGCACAGCGCCAGCAGAAACGAACGTTTCTCGACATTTTCTAACTCAGGGAACAAGTTGCACACTTCTGAGATGCATTTGGGCAACTTTGTCAGAAATGAGTTTTTTGCCTACAGAGACATGCCTATTTGCGCAGTAGTACAGATTCTGAGTATGTAACTGGGCTTGATGAAATCAGCATTTCTCTTGCTTCCCTGTGCGTAGGGAAGCTCAGTTTTAGTCACAGTAGCTCCCACAAGTGTCTCCTCAGTGTGTTCCCATTTCCTTAGAAACAGTGTCTTTGCTGGGAGAAAAGTGCATTACTGTGCTCTTTCACCGTTCAGCAAATACATGTGTAGAAGCACAGCGCTAGCAGAAACGACCGTTTCTCGACGTTTTCTAACTCACGGAACAAGTTGCACACTTCTGAGATGCATTTGGGCAACTTTTTCAGAAATGAGTTTTTTGCCTACAGAGACATGCCTATTTGCGCAGTAGTACAGATTCTGAGTATGTAACTGGGCTTGATGAAATCAGCATTTCTCTTGCTTCCCTGTGCGTAGGGAAGCTCAGTTTTAGTCACAGTAGCTCCCACAAGTGTCTCCTCAGTGTGTTCCCATTTCCTTAGAAACAGTGTCTTTGCTGGGAGAAAAGTGCATTACTGTGCTCTTTCACCGTTCAGCAAATACATGTGTAGAAGCACAGCGCCAGCAGAAACGAACGTTTCTCGACATTTTCTAACTCAGGGAACAAGTTGCACACTTCTGAGATGCATTTGGGCAACTTTGTCAGAAATGAGTTTTTTGCCTAAAGAGACATGCCTATTTGCGCAGTAGTACAGACTCTGAGTATGTAACTGGACTTGATGAAATCAGCATTTCTCTTGCTTCCCTGTGCGTAGGGAAGCTCAGTTTTAGTCACAGTAGCTCCCACAAGTGTCTCCTCAGTGTGTTCCCATTTCCTTAGAAACAGTGTATATGCTGGGAGAAAAGTGCATTACTGTGTGCTTTCACCGTTCAGCAAGTACATGTGTAGAAGCACAGCGCTAGCAGAAAAGACCGTTTCTCGACGTTTTCTAACTCAGGGAACAAGTTGCACACTTCTGAGATGCATTTGGGCAACTTTGTCAGAAATGAGTTTTTTGCCTACAGAGACATGCCTATTTGCGCAGTAGTACAGATTCTGAGTATGTAACTGGGCTTGATGAAATCAGCATTTCTCTGGCTTCCCTGTGGGTAGGGAAGCTCAGTTTTAGTCACAGTAGCTCCCACAAGTGTCTCCTCAGTGTGTTCCCATTTCCTTAGAAACAGTGTCTTTGCTGGGAGAAAAGTGCATTACTGTGCGCTTTCTCCGGTCAGCAAATACATGTGTAGAAGCACAGCGCTAGCAGAAACGACCGTTTCTCGACGTTTTCTAACTCAGGGAACAAGTTGCACACTTCTGAGATGCATTTGGGCAACTTTGTCAGAAATGAGTTTTTTGCCTACAGAGACATGCCTATTTGCGCAGTAGTACAGATTCTGAGTATGTAACTGGGCTTGATGAAATCAGCATTTCTCTTGCTTCCCTGTGCGTAGGGAAGCTCAGTTTTAGTCACAGTAGCTCCCACAAGTGTCTCCTCAGTGTGTTCCCATTTCCTTAGAAACAGTGTATTTGCTGGGAGAAAAGTGCATTACTGTGCGCTTTCACCGTTCAGCAAATACATGTGTAGAAGCACAGCGCTAGCAGAAACGAACGTTTCACGACGTTTTCTAACTCAGGGAACAAGTTGCACACTTCTGAGATGCATTTGGGCAACACTGTCAGAAATGAGTTTTTTCCCTACAGAGACATGCCTATTTGCGCAGTAGTACAGATTCTGAGTATGTAACTGGGCTTGATGAAATCAGCATTTCTCTTGCTTCTCTGTGCGTAGGGAAGCTCAGTTTTAGTCACAGTAGCTCCCACAAGTGTCTCCTCAGTGTGTTCCCATTTCCTTAGAAACAGTGTCTGTGCTGGGAGAAAAGTGCATTACTGTGTGCTTTCACGGTTCAGCAAATACATGCGTAGAAGCACAGCGCTAGCAGAAACGAACGTTTCTCGACGTTTTCTAACTCAGGGAACAAGTTGCACATTTCTGAGATGCATTTGGACAACTTTGTCAGAAATGAGTTTTTTGCCTACAGAGACATGCCTATTTGCGCAGTAGTACAGATTCTGAGTATGTAACTGGGCTTGATGAAATCAGCATTTCTCTTGGTTCCCTGTGCATAGGGAAGCTCAGTTTTAGTCACTGTAGCTCCCACAAGTGTCTCCTCAGTGTGTTCCCATTTCCTTAAAAACAGTGTCTTTGCTGGGAGAAAAGTGCATTACTGTGCTCTTTCACCGTTCAGCAAATACATGTGTAGAAGCCCAGCGCTAGCAGAAACGAACGTTTCTCGACGTTTTCTAACTCAGGGAACAAGTTGCACACTTCTGAGATGCATTTGGGCAACTTTGTCAGAAATGAGTGTTTTGCCTACAGAGACATGCCTATTTGCGCAGTAGTACAGACTCTGAGTATGTAACTGGGCTTGATGAAATCAGCATTTCTCTTGCTTCTCTGTGCGTAGGGAAGCTCAGTTTTAGTCACAGTAGCTCCCACAAGTGTCTCCTCAGTGTGTTCCCATTTCCTTAGAAACAGTGTCTGTGCTGGGAGAAAAGTGCATTACTGTGCGCTTTCACCGTTCAGCAAATACATGTGTAGAAGCACAGCGCTAGCAGAAACGACCGTTTCTCGACGTTTTCTAACTCAGGGAACAAGTTGCACACTTCTGAGATGCATTTGGGCAACTTTGTCAGAAATGAGTTTTTTGCTTACAGAGACATGCCTATTTGCGCAGTAGTACAGATTCTGAGTATGTAACTGGGCTTGATGAAATCAGCATTTCTCTTGCTTCTCTGTGCGTAGGGAAGCTCAGTTTTAGTCACAGTAGCTCCCACAAGTGTCTCCTCAGTGTGTTCCCATTTCCTTAGAAACTGTCTTTGCTGGGAGAAAAGAGCATTACTGTGCTCTCTCACCGTTCAGCAAATACATGTGTAGAAGCACAGCGCTAGCAGAAACGACCGTTTCTCGACGTTTTCTAACTCAGGGAACAAGTTGCACACTTCTGAGATGCATTTAAGCAACTTTTTCAGAAATGAGTTTTTTGCCTACAGAGACATGCCTATTTGCGCAGTAGTACAGATTCTGAGTATGTAACTGGGCTTGATGAAATCAGCATTTCTCTGGCTTCCCTGTGCGTAGGGAAGCTCAGTTTTAGTCACAGTAGCTCCCACAAGTGTCTCCTCAGTGTGTTCCCATTTCCTTAGAAGCAGTGTCTTTGCTGGGAGAAAAGTGCATTACTGTGCTCTTTCACCGTTCAGCAAATACATGTGTAGAAGCACAGCGCTAGCAGAAACGACCGTTTCTCGACGTTTTCTAACTCAGGGAACAAGTTGCACACTTCTGAGATGCATTTGGGCAACTTTGTCAGAAATGAGTTTTTTGCCTTCAGAGACATGCCTATTTGCGCAGTAGTACAGATTCTGAGAATGTAACTGGGCTTGATGAAATCAGCATTTCTCTTGCTTCCCTGTGCGTAGGGAAGCTCAGTTTTAGTCACAGTAGCTCCCACAAGTGTCTCCTCAGTGTGTTCCCATTTCCTTAGAAACAGTGTATTTGCTGGGAGAAAAGTGCATTACTGTGCGCTTTCACCGTTCAGCAAATACATGTGTAGAAGCACAGCGCTAGCAGAAACGAACGTTTCACGTTTTCTAACTCAGGGAACAAGTTGCACACTTCTGAGATGCATTTGGGCAACTTTGTCAGAAATGAGTTTTTTGCCTACAGAGACATGCCTATTTGCTCAGTAGTACAGACTCTGAGTATGTAACTGGACTTGATGAAATCAGCATTTCTCTTGCTTCCCTGTGCGTAGGGAAGCTCAGTTTTAGTCACAGTAGCTCCCACAAGTGTCTCCTCAGTGTGTTCCCATTTCCTTAGAAACAGTGTATATGCTGGGAGAAAAGTGCATTACTGTGCGCTTTCACCGTTCAGCAAGTACATGTGTAGAAGCACAGCGCTAGCAGAAAAGACCGTTTCTCGACGTTTTCTAACTCAGGGAACAAGTTGCACACTTCTGAGATGCATTTGGGCAACTTTGTCAGAAATGAGTTTTTTGCCTACAGAGACATGCCTATTTGCGCAGTAGTACAGATTCTGAGTATGTAACTGGGCTTGATGAAATCAGCATTTCTCTTGCTTCCCTGTGCGTAGGGAAGCTCAGTTTTAGTCACAGTAGCTCCCACAAGTGTCTCCTCAGTGTGTTCCCATTTCCTTAGAAACAGTGTCTTTGCTGGGAGAAAAGTGCATTACTGTGCGCTTTCACCGTTCAGCAAATACATGTGTAGAAGCACAGCGCTAGCAGAAACGACCGTTTCTCGACATTTTCTAACTCAGGGAACAAGTTGCACACTTCTGAGATGCATTTGGGCAACTTTGTCAGAAATGAGTTTTTTGCCTACAGAGACATGCCTATTTGCGCAGTAGAACAGATTCTGAGTATGTAACTGGGCTTGATGAAATCAGCATTTCTCTTGCTTCCCTGTGCGTAGGGAAGCTCAGTTTTAGTCACAGTAGCTCCCACAAGTGTCTCCTCAGTGTGTTCCCATTTCCTTAGAAACAGTGTATTTGCTGGGAGAAAAGTGCATTACTGTGCGCTTTCACCGTTCAGCAAATACATGTGTAGAAGCACAGCGCTAGCAGAAACGAACGTTTCACGACGTTTTCTAACTCAGGGAACAAGTTGCACACTTCTGAGATGCATTTGGGCAACACTGTCAGAAATGAGTTTTTTGCCTACAGAGACATGCCTATTTGCGCAGTAGTACAGATTCTGAGTATGTAACTGGGCTTGATGAAATCAGCATTTCTCTTGCTTCTCTGTGCGTAGGGAAGCTCAGTTTTAGTCACAGTAGCTCCCACAAGTGTCTCCTCAGTGTGTTCCCATTTCCTTAGAAACAGTGTCTGTGCTGGGAGAAAAGTGCATTACTGTGTGCTTTCACCGTTCAGCAAATACATGCGTAGAAGCACAGCGCTAGCAGAAACGAACGTTTCTCGACGTTTTCTAACTCAGGGAACAAGTTGCACATTTCTGAGATGCATTTGGGCAACTTTGTCAGAAATGAGTTTTTTGCCTACAGAGACATGCCTATTTGCGCAGTAGTACAGATTCTGAGTATGTAACTGGGCTTGATGAAATCAGCATTTCTCTTGCTTCCCTGTGCGTAGGGAAGCTCAGTTTTAGTCACAGTAGCTCCCACAAGTGTCTCCTCAGTGTGTTCCCATTTCCTTAGAAACAGTGTATTTGCTGGAAGAAAAGTGCATTACTGTGCGCTTTCACCGTTCAGCAAATACATGTGTAGAAGCACAGCGCTAGCAGAAACGAAGGTTTCTCGACGTTTTCTAACTCAGGGAACAAGTTGCAAACTTCTGAGATGCATTTGGGCAACTTTGTCAGAAATGAGTTTTTTGCCTACAGAGACATGCCTATTTGCGCAGTAGTACAGATTCTGAGTATGTAACTGGGCTTGATGAAATCAGCATTTCTCTTGATTCCCTGTGCGTAGGGAAGCTCAGTTTTAGTCACAGTAGCTCCCACAAGTGTCTCCTCAGTGTGTTCCCATTTCCTTAGAAACAGTGTATTTGCTGGGAGAAAAGTGCATTACTGTGCGCTTTCACCGTTCAGCAAATACATGTGTAGAAGCACAGCGCTAGCAGAAACGAACGTTTCTCGACGTTTTCTAACTCAGGTAACAAGTTGCACACTTCTGAGATGCATTTGGGCAACTTTGTCAGAAATGAGTTTTTTGCCTACTGAAACATGCCTATTTGCGCAGTAGTACAGATTCTGAGTATGTAACTGGGCTTGATGAAATCAGCATTTCTCTTGCTTCCCTGTGCATAGGGAAGCTCAGTTTTAGTCACTGTAGCTCCCACAAGTGTCTCCTCAGTGTGTTCCCATTTCCTTAGAAACAGTGTCTTTGCTGGGAGAAAAGTGCATTACTGTGCTCTTTCACCGTTCAGCAAATACATGTGTAGAAGCCCAGCGCTAGCAGAAACGAACGTTTCTCGACGTTTTCTAACTCAGGGAACAAGTTGCACACTTCTGAGATGCATTTGGGCAACTTTGTCAGAAATGAGTGTTTTGCCTACAGAGACATGCCTATTTGCGCAGTAGTACAGACTCTGAGTATGTAACTGGGCTTGATGAAATCAGCATTTCTCTTGCTTCTCTGTGCGTAGGGAAGCTCAGTTTTAGTCACAGTAGCTCCCACAAGTGTCTCCTCAGTGTGTTCCCATTTCCTTAGAAACAGTGTCTGTGCTGGGAGAAAAGTGCATTACTGTGCTCTCTCACCGTTCAGCAAATACATGTGTAGAAGCACAGCGCTAGCAGAAATGAACGTTTCTCGACGTTTTCTAACTCAGGGAACAAGTTGCACATTTCTGAGATGCATTTGGGCAACTTTGTCAGAAATGAGTTTTTTGCCTACAGAGACATGCCTATTTGCGCAGTAGTACCGATTCTGAGTATGTAACTGGGCTTGATGAAATCAGCATTTCTCTTGCTTCCCTGTGCGTAGGGAAGCTCAGTTTTAGTCACAGTAGCCCCCAGAAGTGTCTCCTCAGTGTGTTCCCATTTCCTTAGAAACAGTGTATTTGCTGGAAGAAAAGTGCATTACTGTGCGCTTTCACCGTTCAGCATATACATGTGTAGAAGCACAGCGCTAGCAGAAACGAACGTTTCTCGACGTTTTCTAACTCAGGGAACAAGTTGCACACTTCTGAGATGCATTTGGGCAACTTTGTCAGAAATGAGTTTTTTGCCTAAAGAGACATGCCTATTTGCGCAGTAGTACAGATTCTGAGTATGTAACTGGGCTTGATGAAATCAGCATTTCTTTTGCTTCACTGTGCATAGGGAAGCTCAGTTTTAGTCACAGTAGCTCGCACAAGTGTCTCCTGCGTGTGTTCCCATTTCCTTAGAAAAAGTGTATTTGCTGTGAGAATAGTGCACATTACTGTGCGCTTTCACCGTTCAGCAAATACATGTGTAGAAGCACAGCGCTAGCAGAAACGAAGGTTTCTCGACGTTTTCTAACTCAGGGAACAAGTTGCAAACTTCTGAGATGCATTTGGGCAACTTTGTCAGAAATGAGTTTTTTGCCTACAGAGACATGCCTATTTGCGCAGTAGTACAGACTCTGAGTATGTAACTGGGCTTGATGAAATCAGCATTTCTCTTGCTTCCCTGTGCGTAGGGAAGCTCAGTTTTAGTCACAGTAGCTCCCACAAGTGTCTCCTCAGTGTGTTCCCATTTCCTTAGAAACAGTGTATTTGCTGGGAGAAAAGTGCATTACTGTGCGCTTTCACCGTTCAGCAAATACATGTGTAGAAGCACAGCGCTAGCAGAAACGAACGTTTCTCGACGTTTTCTAACTCAGGGAACAAGTTGCACACTTCTGAGATGCATTTGGGCAACTTTGTCAGAAATGAGTTTTTTGCCTACAGAGACATGCCTATTTGCGCAGTAGTACAGATTCTGAGTATGTAACTGGGCTTGATGAAATCAGCATTTCTCTTGCTTCCCTGTGCATAGGGAAGCTCAGTTTTAGTCACTGTAGCTCCCACAAGTGTCTCCTCAGTGTGTTCCCATTTCCTTAGAAACAGTGTCTTTGCTGGGAGAAAAGTGCATTACTGTGCTCTTTCACCGTTCAGCAAATACATGTGTAGAAGCACAGCGCTAGCAGAAACGAACGTTTCTCGACGTTTTCTAACTCAGGGAACAAGTTGCACACTTCTGAGATGCATTTGGCCAACTTTGTCAGAAATGAGTTTTTTGCCTACAGAGACATGCCTATTTGTGCAGTAGTACAGACTCTGAGTATGTAACTGGGCTTGATGAAATCAGCATTTCTCTTGCTTCCCTGTGCGTAGGGAAGCTCAGTTTTAGTCACAGTAGCTCCCACAAGTGTCTCCTCAGTGTGTTCCCATTTCCTTAGAAACAGTGTCTTTGCTGGGAGAAAAGTGCATTACTGTGCGCTTTCACCGTTCAGGAAGTACATGTGTAGAAGCTCAGCGCTAGCAGAAAAGACCGTTTCTCGACGTTTTCTTACTCAGGGAACAAGTTGCACACTTCTGAGATGCATTTGGGCAACTTTGTCAGAAATGAGTTTTTTGCCTACAGAGACATGCCTATTTGCGCAGTAGTACAGATTCTGAGTATGTAACTGGGCTTGATGAAATCAGCATTTCTCTTGCTTCCCTGTGCATAGGGAAGCTCAGTTTTAGTCACAGTAGCTCCCACAAGTGTCTCCTCAGTGTGTTCCCATTTCCTTAGAAACAGTGTCTTTGCTGGGAGAAAAGTGCATTACTGTGCTCTTTCACCGTTCAGCAAATACATGTGTAGTAGCCCAGCGCTAGCAGAAACGAACGTTTCTCGACGTTTTCTAACTCAGGGAACAAGTTGCACACTTCTGAGATGCATTTGGGCAACTTTGTCAGAAATGAGTGTTTTGCCTACAGAGACATGCCTATTTGCGCAGTAGTACAGACTCTGAGTATGTAACTGGGCTTGATGAAATCAGCATTTCTCTTGCTTCTCTGTGCGTAGGGAAGCTCAGTTTTAGTCACAGTAGCTCCCACAAGTGTCTCCTCAGTGTGTTCCCATTTCCTTAGAAACAGTGTCTTTGCTGGGAGAAAAGTGCATTACTGTGCTCTTTCACCGTTCAGCAAATACATGTGTAGAAGCACAGCGCTAGCAAAAACGAACGTTTCTCGACGTTTTCTAACTCAGGGAACAAGTTGCACACTTCTGAGATGCATTTGGGCAACTTTGTCAGAAATGAGTTTTTTGCCTACAGAGACATGCCTATTTGCGCAGTAGTACAGATTCTGGGTATGTAACTGGGCTTGATGAAATCAGCATTTCTCTTGCTTCTCTGTGCGTAGTGAAGCTCAGTTTTAGTCACAGTAGCTCCCACAAGTGTCTCCTCAGTGTGTTCCCATTTCCTTAGAAACAGTGTATTTGCTGGGAGAAAAGTGCATTACTGTGCGCTTTCACCATTCAGCAAATACATGTGTAGAAGCACAGCGCTAGCAAAAACGAACGTTTCACGACGTTTTCTAACACAGTGAACAAGTTGCACACTTCTGAGATGCATTTGGGCAACTTTGTCAGAAATGAGTTTTTTTGCCTACAGAGACATGCCTATTTGCGCAGTAGTACAGACTCTGAGTATGTAACTGGACTTGATGAAATCAGCATTTCTCTTGCTTCCCTGTGCGTAGGGAAGCTCAGTTTTAGTCACAGTAGCTCCCACAAGTGTCTCCTCAGTGTGTTCCCATTTCCTTAGAAACAGTGTATATGCTGGGAGAAAAGTGCATTACTGTGCGCTTTCACCGTTCAGCAAGTATATGTGTAGAAGCACAGCGCTAGCAGAAAAGACCGTTACTCGACGTTTTCTTACTCAGGGAACAAGTTGCACACTTCTGAGATGCATTTGGGCAACTTTGTCAGAAATGAGTTTTTTGCCTACAGAGACATGCCTATTTGCGCAGTAGTACAGATTCTGAGTATGTAACTGGGCTTGATGAAATCAGCATTTCTCTTGCTTCCCTGTGCATAGGGAAGCTCAGTTTTAGTCACTGTAGCTCCCACAAGTGTCTCCTCAGTGTGTTCCCATTTCCTTAGAAACAGTGTCTTTGCTAGGAGAAAAGTGCATTACTGTGCTCTTTCACCGTTCAGCAAATACATGTGTAGAAGCACAGCGCTAGCAGAAACGAACGTTTCTCGACGTTTTCTAACTCAGGGAACAAGTTGCACACTTCTGAGATGCATTTGGGCAACTTTGTCAGAAATGATTTTTTTGCCTAAAGAGACATGCCTATTTGCGCAGTAGTACAGATTCTGAGTATGTAACTGGGCTTGATGAAATCAGCATTTCTCTTGCTTCCCTGTGCATAGGGAAGCTCAGTTTTAGTCACTGTAGCTCCCACAAGTGTCTCCTCAGTGTGTTCCCATTTCCTTAGAAACAGTGTCTTTGCTGGGAGAAAAGTGCATTACTGTGCTCTTTCACCGTTCAGCAAATACATGTGTAGAAGCACAGCGCTAGCAGAAACGAACGTTTCTCGATGTTTTCTAACTCAGGGAACAAGTTGCACACTTCTGAGATGCATTTGGGCAACTTTGTCAGAAATGAGTTTTTTGCCTAAAGAGACATGCCTATTTGCGCAGTAGTACAGATTCTGAGTATGTAACTGGGCTTGATGAAATCAGCATTTCTCTTGCTTCCCTGTGCATAGGGAAGCTCAGTTTTAGTCACAGTAGCTCGCACCTGTGTCTCCTGCGTGTGTTCCCATTTCCTTAGAAATAGTGTATTTGCTGGGAGAATAGTGCACATTACTGTGCGCTTTCACCGTTCAGCAAATACATGTGTAGAAGCACAGTGCTAGCAGAAACGAAGGTTTCTCGACGTTTTCTAACTCAGGGAACAAGTTGCAAACTTCTGAGATGCATTTGGGCAACTTTGTCAGAAATGAGTTTTTTGCCTACAGAGACATGCCTATTTGCGCAGTAGTACAGATTCTGAGTATGTAACTGGGCTTGATGAAATCAGCATTTCGCTTGCTTCACTGTGCGTAGGGAAGCTCAGTTTTAGTCACAGTAGCTCCCACAAGTGTCTCCTCAGTGTGTTCCCATTTCCTTAGAAACAGTGTATTTGCTGGAAGAAAAGTGCATTACTGTGCGCTTTCACCGTTCAGCATATACATGTGTAGAAGCACAGCGCTAGCAGAAACGAACGTTTCTCGACGTTTTCTAACTCAGGGAACAAGTTGCACACTTCTGAGATGCATTTGGGCAACTTTGTCAGAAATGATTTTTTTGCCTAAAGAGACATGCCTATTTGCGCAGTAGTACAGATTTTGAGTATGTAACTGGGTTTGATGAAATCAGCATTTCTCTTGCTTCCCTGTGCATAGGGAAGCTCAGTTTTAGTCACAGTAGCTCGCACAAGTGTCTCCTGCGTGTGTTCCCATTTCCTTAGAAATAGTGTATTTGCTGGGAGAATAGTGCACATTACTGTGCGCTTTCACCGTTCAGCAAATACATGTGTAGAAGCACAGCGCTAGCAGAAACGAAGGTTTCTCGACGTTTTCTAACTCAGGGAACAAGTTGCAAACTTCTGAGATGCATTTGGGCAACTTTGTCAGAAATGAGTTTTTTGCCTACAGAGACATGCCTATTTGCGCAGTAGTACAGATTCTGAGTATGTAACTGGGCTTGATGAAATCAGCATTTCTCTTGCTTCCCTGTGCGTAGGGAAGCTCAGTTTTAGTCACAGTAGCTCCCACAAGTGTCTCCTCAGTGTGTTCCCATTTCCTTAGAAACAGTGTATTTGCTGGGAGAAAAGTGCATTACTGTGCGCTTTCACCGTTCAGCAAATACATGTGTAGAAGCACAGCGCTAGCAGAAACGAACGTTTCTCGACGTTTTCTAACTCAGGGAACAAGTTGCACACTTCTGAGATGCATTTGGGCAACTTTGTCAGAAATGAGTTTTTTGCCTACAGAGACATGCCTATTTGCGCAGTAGTACAGATTCTGAGTATGTAACTGGGCTTGATGAAATCAGCATTTCTCTTGCTTCCCTGTGCATAGGGTAGCTCAGTTTTAGTCACAGTAGCTCGCACAAGTGTCTCCTGCGTGTGTTCCCATTTCCTTAGAAATAGTGTATTTGCTGGGAGAAAAGTGCATTACTGTGCTCTTTCACCGTTCAGCAAATACATGTGTAGAAGCACAGCGCTAGCAGAAACGAAGGTTTCTCGACGTTTTCTAACTCAGGGAACAAGTTGCAAACTTCTGAGATGCATTTGGGCAACTTTGTCAGAAATGAGTTTTTTGCCTACAGAGACATGCCTATTTGCGCAGTAGTACAGATTCTGAGTATGTAACTGGGCTTGATGAAATCAGCATTTCTCTTGCTTCCCTGTGCGTAGGGAAGCTCAGTTTTAGTCACAGTAGCTCCCACAAGTGTCTCCTCAGTGTGTTCCCATTTCCTTAGAAACAGTGTATTTGCTGGGAGAAAAGTGCATTACTGTGCGCTTTCACCGTTCAGCAAATACATGTGTAGAAGCACAGCGCTAGCAGAAACGAACGTTTCTCGACGTTTTCTAACTCAGGGAACAAGTTGCACACTTCTGAGATGCATTTGGGCAACTTTGTCAGAAATGAGTTTTTTGCCTACAGAGACATGCCTATTTGCGCAGTAGTACAGATTCTGAGTATGTAACTGGGCTTGATGAAATCAGCATTTCTCTTGCTTCCCTGTGCATAGGGTAGCTCAGTTTTAGTCACTGTAGCTCCCACAAGTGTCTCCTCAGTGTGTTCCCATTTCCTTAGAAACAGTGTCTTTGCTGGGAGAAAAGTGCATTACTGTGCTCTTTCACCGTTCAGCAAATACATGTGTAGAAGCACAGCGCTAGCAGAAACGAACGTTTCTCGACGTTTTCTAACTCAGGGAACAAGTTGCACACTTCTGAGATGCATTTGGGCAACTTTGTCAGAAATGAGTTTTTTGCTTACAGAGACATGCCTATTTGCGCAGTAGTACAGATTCTGAGTATGTAACTGGGCTTGATGAAATCAGCATTTCTCTTGCTTCCCTGTGCATAGGGAAGCTCAGTTTTAGTCACTGTAGCTCCCACAAGTGTCTCCTCAGTGTGTTCCCATTTCCTTAGAAACAGTGTCTTTGCTGGGAGAAAAGTGCATTACTGTGCTCTTTCACCGTTCAGCAAATACATGTGTAGAAGCACAGCGCTAGCAGAAACGAACGTTTCTCGATGTTTTCTAACTCAGGGAACAAGTTGCACACTTCTGAGATGCATTTGGGCAACTTTGTCAGAAATGAGTTTTTTGCCTAAAGAGACATGCCAATTTGCGCAGTAGTACAGATTCTGAGTATGTAACTGGGCTTGATGAAATCAGCATTTCTCTTGCTTCCCTGTGCATAGGGAAGCTCAGTTTTAGTCACAGTAGCTCGCACCTGTGTCTCCTGCGTGTGTTCCCATTTCCTTAGAAATAGTGTATTTGCTGGGAGAATAGTGCACATTACTGTGCGCTTTCACCGTTCAGCAAATACATGTGTAGAAGCACAGTGCTAGCAGAAACGAAGGTTTCTCGACGTTTTCTAACTCAGGGAACAAGTTGCAAACTTCTGAGATGCATTTGGGCAACTTTGTCAGAAATGAGTTTTTTGCCTACAGAGACATGCCTATTTGCGCAGTAGTACAGATTCTGAGTATGTAACTGGGCTTGATGAAATCAGCATTTCTCTTGCTTCACTGTGCGTAGGGAAGCTCAGTTTTAGTCACAGTAGCTCCCACAAGTGTCTCCTCAGTGTGTTCCCATTTCCTTAGAAACAGTGTATTTGCTGGAAGAAAAGTGCATTACTGTGCACTTTCACCGTTCAGCATATACATGTGTAGAAGCACAGCGCTAGCAGAAACGAACGTTTCTCGACGTTTTCTAACTCAGGGAACAAGTTGCACACTTCTGAGATGCATTTGGGCAACTTTGTCAGAAATGATTTTTTTGCCTAAAGAGACATGCCTATTTGCGCAGTAGTACAGATTTTGAGTATGTAACTGGGTTTGATGAAATCAGCATTTCTCTTGCTTCCCTGTGCATAGGGAAGCTCAGTTTTAGTCACAGTAGCTCGCACAAGTGTCTCCTGCGTGTGTTCCCATTTCCTTAGAAATAGTGTATTTGCTGGGAGAATAGTGCACATTACTGTGCGCTTTCACCGTTCAGCAAATACATGTGTAGAAGCACAGCGCTAGCAGAAACGAAGGTTTCTCGACGTTTTCTAACTCAGGGAACAAGTTGCAAACTTCTGAGATGCATTTGGGCAACTTTGTCAGAAATGAGTTTTTTGCCTACAGAGACATGCCTATTTGCGCAGTAGTACAGATTCTGAGTATGTAACTGGGCTTGATGAAATCAGCATTTCTCTTGCTTCCCTGTGCGTAGGGAAGCTCAGTTTTAGTCACAGTAGCTCCCACAAGTGTCTCCTCAGTGTGTTCCCATTTCCTTAGAAACAGTGTATTTGCTGGGAGAAAAGTGCATTACTGTGCGCTTTCACCGTTCAGCAAATACATGTGTAGAAGCACAGCGCTAGCAGAAACGAACGTTTCTCGACGTTTTCTAACTCAGGGAACAAGTTGCACACTTCTGAGATGCATTTGGGCAACTTTGTCAGAAATGAGTTTTTTGCCTACAGAGACATGCCTATTTGCGCAGTAGTACAGATTCTGAGTATGTAACTGGGCTTGATGAAATCAGCATTTCTCTTGCTTCCCTGTGCATAGGGTAGCTCAGTTTTAGTCACTGTAGCTCCCACAAGTGTCTCCTCAGTGTGTTCCCATTTCCTTAGAAACAGTGTCTTTGCTGGGAGAAAAGTGCATTACTGTGCTCTTTCACCGTTCAGCAAATACATGTGTAGAAGCACAGCGCTAGCAGAAACGAACGTTTCTCGACGTTTTCTAACTCAGGGAACAAGTTGCACACTTCTGAGATGCATTTGGGCAACTTTGTCAGAAATGAGTTTTTTGCTTACAGAGACATGCCTATTTGCGCAGTAGTACAGATTCTGAGTATGTAACTGGGCTTGATGAAATCAGCATTTCTCTTGCTTCCCTGTGCGTAGGGAAGCTCAGTTTTAGTCACAGTAGCTCCCACAAGTGTCTCCTCAGTGTGTTCCCATTTCCTTAGAAACAGTGTCTTTGCTGGGAGAAAAGTGCATTACTGTGCTCTTTCACCGTTCAGCAAATACTTGTGTAGAAGCACAGCGCTAGCAGAAACGAACGTTTCTCGACGTTTTCTAACTCAGGGAACAAGTTGCACACTTCTGAGATGCATTTGGGCAACTTTGTCAGAAATGAGTTTTTTGCCTACAGAGACATGCCTATTTGCGCAGTAGTACAGACTCTGAGTATGTAACTGGGCTTGATGAAATCAGCATTTCTCTTGCTTCCCTGTGCGTAGGGAAGCTCAGTTTTAGTCACAGTAGCTCCCACAAGTGTCTCCTCAGTGTGTTCCCATTTCCTTAGAAACATTGTATTTGCTGGGAGAAAAGTGCATTACTGTGCGCTTTCACCGTTCAGCAAATACATGTGTAGAAGCACAGCGCTAGCAGAAACGAACGTTTCTCGACGTTTTCTAACTCAGGGAACAAGTTGCACACTTATGAGATGCATTTGGGCAACTTTGTCAGAAATGAGTTTTTTGCCTACAGAGACATGCCTATTTGCGCAGTAGTACAGATTCTGAGTATGTAACTGGGCTTGATGAAATCAGCATTTCTCTTGCTTCCCTGTGCATAGGGAAGCTCAGTTTTAGTCACTGTAGCTCCCACAAGTGTCTCCTCAGTGTGTTCCCATTTCCTTAGAAACAGTGTCTTTGCTGGGAGAAAAGTGCATTACTGTGCTCTTTCACCGTTCAGCAAATACATGTGTAGAAGCACAGCGCTAGCAGAAACGAACGTTTCTCGATGTTTTCTAACTCAGGGAACAAGTTGCACACTTCTGAGATGCATTTGGGCAACTTTGTCAGAAATGAGTTTTTTGCCTAAAGAGACATGCCTATTTGCGCAGTAGTACAGATTCTGAGTATGTAACTGGGCTTGATGAAATCAGCATTTCTCTTGCTTCCCTGTGCATAGGGAAGCTCAGTTTTAGTCACAGTAGCTCGCACCTGTGTCTCCTGCGTGTGTTCCCATTTCCTTAGAAATAGTGTATTTGCTGGGAGAATAGTGCACATTACTGTGCGCTTTCACCGTTCAGCAAATACATGTGTAGAAGCACAGTGCTAGCAGAAACGAAGGTTTCTCGACGTTTTCTAACTCAGGGAACAAGTTGCAAACTTCTGAGATGCATTTGGGCAACTTTGTCAGAAATGAGTTTTTTGCCTACAGAGACATGCCTATTTGCGCAGTAGTACAGATTCTGAGTATGTAACTGGGCTTGATGAAATCAGCATTTCTCTTGCTTCACTGTGCGTAGGGAAGCTCAGTTTTAGTCACAGTAGCTCCCACAAGCGTCTCCTCAGTGTGTTCCCATTTCCTTAGAAACAGTGTCTTTGCTGGGAGAAAAGTGCATTACTGTGCTCTTTCACCGTTCAGCAAATACATGTGTAGAAGCACAGCGCTAGCAGAAACGACCCTTTCTCGACGTTTTCTAACTCAGGGAACAAGGTGCACACTTCTGAGATGCATTTGGCCAACTTTGTCAGAAATGAGTTTTTTGCCTAAAGGGCCATGCCTATTTGCGCAGTAGTACAGATTCTGTGTATGTAACTGGGCTTGATGAAATCAGCATTTCTCTTGCTTCCCTGTGCGTAGGGAAGCTCAGTTTTAGTCACAGTAGCTCCCACAAGTGTCTCCTCAGTGTGTTCCCATTTCCTTAGAAACAGTGTATTTGCTGGAAGAAAAGTGCATTACTGTGCGCTTTCACCGTTCAGCATATACATGTGTAGAAGCACAGCGCTAGCAGAAACGAACGTTTCTCGACGTTTTCTAACTCAGGGAACAAGTTGCACACTTCTGAGATGCATTTGGGCAACTTTGTCAGAAATGATTTTTTTGCCTAAAAAGACATGCCTATTTGCGCAGTAGTACAGATTTTGAGTATGTAACTGGGTTTGATGAAATCAGCATTTCTCTTGCTTCCCTGTGCATAGGGAAGCTCAGTTTTAGTCACAGTAGCTCGCACAAGTGTCTCCTGCGTGTGTTCCCATTTCCTTAGAAATAGTGTATTTGCTGGGAGAATAGTGCACATTACTGTGCGCTTTCACCGTTCAGCAAATACATGTGTAGAAGCACAGCGCTAGCAGAAACGAACGTTTCTCGACGTTTTCTAACTCAGGGAACAAGTTGCACACTTCTGAGATGCATTTGGGCAACTTTGTCAGAAATGAGTTTTTTGCCTACAGAGACATGCCTATTTGCGCAGTAGTACAGATTCTGAGTATGTAACTGGGCTTGATGAAATCAGCATTTCTCTTGCTTCCCTGTGCATAGGGTAGCTCAGTTTTAGTCACTGTAGCTCCCACAAGTGTCTCCTCAGTGTGTTCCCATTTCCTTAGAAACAGTGTCTTTGCTGGGAGAAAAGTGCATTACTGTGCTCTTTCACCGTTCAGCAAATACATGTGTAGAAGCACAGCGCTAGCAGAAACGAACGTTTCTCGACGTTTTCTAACTCAGGGAACAAGTTGCACACTTCTGAGATGCATTTGGGCAACTTTGTCAGAAATGAGTTTTTTGCTTACAGAGACATGCCTATTTGCGCAGTAGTACAGATTCTGAGTATGTAACTGGGCTTGATGAAATCAGCATTTCTCTTGCTTCCCTGTGCGTAGGGAAGCTCAGTTTTAGTCACAGTAGCTCCCACAAGTGTCTCCTCAGTGTGTTACCATTTCCTTAGAAACAGTGTATTTGCTGGGAGAAAAGTGCATTACTGTGCGCTTTCACCGTTCAGCAAATACATGTGTAGAAGCACAGCGCTAGCAGAAACGAACGTTTCATGACGTTTTCTAACACAGTGAACAAGTTGCACACTTCTGAGATGCATTTGGGCAACTTTGTCAGAAATGAGTTTTTTGCCTACAGAGACATGCCTATTTGCGCAGTAGTACAGACTCTGAGTAAGTAACTGGACTTGATGAAATCAGCATTTCTCTTGCTTCCCTGTGCGTAGGGAAGCTCAGTTTTAGTCACAGTAGCTCCCACAAGTGTCTCCTCAGTGTGTTCCCATTTCCTTAGAAACAGTGTATATGCTGGGAGAAAAGTGCATTACTGTGCACTTTCACCGTTCAGCAAGTACATGTGTAGAAGCACAGCGCTAGCAGAAAAGACCGTTTCTCGACGTTTTCTTACTCAGGGTACAAGTTGCACACTTCTGAGATGCATTTGGGCAACTTTGTCAGAAATGAGTTTTTTGCCTACAGAGACATGCCTATTTGCGCAGTAGTACAGATTCTGAGTATGTAACTGGGCTTGATGAAATCAGCATTTCTCTTGCTTCCCTGTGCATAGGGAAGCTCAGTTTTAGTCACTGTAGCTCCCACAAGTGTCTCCTCAGTGTGTTCCCATTTCCTTAGAAACTGTCTTTGGTGGGAGAAAAGTGCATTACTGTGCTCTTTCACCGTTCAGCAAATACATGTGTAGAAGCACAGCGCTAGCAGAAACGAACGTTTCTCGACGTTTTCTAACTCAGGGAACAAGTTGCACACTTCTGAGATGCATTTGGGCAACTTTGTCAGAAATGAGTTTTTTGCCTACAGAGACATGCCTATTTGCGCAGTAGTACAGACTCTGAGTATGTAACTGGGCTTGATGAAATCAGCATTTCTCTTGCTTCCCTGTGCGTAGGGAAGCTCAGTTTTAGTCACTGTAGCTCCCACAAGTGTCTCCTCAGTGTGTTCCCATTTCCTTAGAAACAGTGTCTTTGCTGGGAGAAAAGTGCATTACTGTGCTCTTTCACCGTTCAGCAAATACATGTGTAGAAGCACAGCGCTAGCAGAAACGAACGTTTCTCGACGTTTTCTAATTCAGGGAACAAGTTGCACACTTCTGAGATGCATTTGGGCAACTTTGTCAGAAATGAGTTTTTTGCCTACAGAGACATGCCTATTTGCGCAGTAGTACAGACTCTGAGTATGTAACTGGACTTGATGAAATCAGCATTTCTCTTGCTTCCCTGTGCGTAGGGTAGCTCAGTTTTAGTCACTGTAGCTCCCACAAGTGTCTCCTCAGTGTGTTCCCATTTCCTTAGAAACAGTGTCTTTGCTGGGAGAAAAGTGCATTACTGTGCTCTTTCACCGTTCAGCAAATACATGTGTAGAAGCACAGCGCTAGCAGAAACGAACGTTTCTCGACATTTTCTAACTCAGGGAACAAGTTGCACACTTCTGAGATGCATTTGGGCAACTTTGTCAGAAATGAGTTTTTTGCCTACAGAGACATGCCTATTTGCGCTGTAGTACAGACTCTGAGTATGTAACTGGGCTTGATGAAATCAGCATTTCTCTTGCTTCCCTGTGCGTAGGGAAGCTCAGTTTTAGTCACTGTAGCTCCCACAAGTGTCTCCTCAGTGTGTTCCCATTTCCTTAGAAACAGTGTCTTTGCTGGGAGAAAAGTGCATTACTGTGCTCTTTCACCGTTCAGCAAATACATGTGTAGAAGCACAGCGCTAGCAGAAACGAACGTTTCTCGACGTTTTCTAACTCAGGGAACAAGTTGCACACTTCTGAGATGCATTTGGGCAACTTTGTCAGAAATGAGTTTTTTGCCTACAGAGACATGCCTATTTGCGCAGTAGTACAGACTCTGAGTATGTAACTGGACTTGATGAAATCAGCATTTCTCTTGCTTCCCTGTGCGTAGGGAAGCTCAGTTTTAGTCACAGTAGCTCCCACAAGTGTCTCCTCAGTGTGTTCCCATTTCCTTAGAAACAGTGTATATGCTGGGAGAAAAGTGAATTACTGTGCGCTTTCACCGTTCAGCAAGTACATGTGTAGAAGCACAGCGCTAGCAGAAAAGACCGTTTCTCGACGTTTTCTAACTCAGGGAACAAGTTGCACACTTCTGAGATGCATTTGGGCAACTTTGTCAGAAATGAGTTTTTTGCCTACAGAGACATGCCTATTTGCGCAGTAGTACAGATTCTGAGTATGTAACTGGGCTTGATGAAATCAGCATTTCTCTTGCTTCCCTGTGCGTAGGGAAGCTCAGTTTTAGTCACAGTAGCTCCCACAAGTGTCTCCTCAGTGTGTTCCCATTTCCTTAGAAACAGTGTCTTTGCTGGGAGAAAAGTGCATTACTGTGCTCTTTCACCGTTCAGCAAATACATGTGTAGAAGCACAGCGCTAGCAGAAACGACCGTTTCTCGACGTTTTCTAACTCAGGGAACAAGTTGCACACTTCTGAGATGCATTTGGGCAACTTTGTCAGAAATGAGTTTTTTGCCTACAGAGACATGCCTATTTGCGCAGTAGTACAGATTCTGAGTATGTAACTGGGCTTGATGAAATCAGCATTTCTCTTGCTTCCCTGTGCGTAGGGAAGCTCAGTTTTAGTCACAGTAGCTCCCACAAGTGTCTCCTCAGTGTGTTCCCATTTCCTTAGAAACAGTGTCTTTGCTGGGAGAAAAGTGCATTACTGTGCTCTTTCACCGTTCAGCAAATACATGTGTAGAAGCACAGCGCTAGCAGAAACGACCGTTTCTCGACGTTTTCTAACTCAGGGAACAAGTTGCACACTTCTGAGATGCATTTGGGCAACTTTTTCAGAAATGAGTTTTTTGCCTACAGAGACATGCCTATTTGCGCAGTAGTACAGATTCTGAGTATGTAACTGGGCTTGAAGAAATCAGCATTTCTCTTGCTTCCCTGTGCGTAGGGAAGCTCAGTTTTAGTCACAGTAGCTCCCACAAGTGTCTCCTCAGTGTGTTCCCATTTCCTTAGAAACAGTGTCTTTGCTGGGAGAAAAGTGCATTACTGTGCTCTTTCACCGTTCAGCAAATACATGTGTAGAAGCACAGCGCCAGCAGAAACGAACGTTTCTCGACATTTTCTAACTCAGGGAACAAGTTGCACACTTCTGAGATGCATTTGGGCAACTTTGTCAGAAATGAGTTTTTTGCCTACAGAGACATGCCTATTTGCGCAGTAGTACAGATTCTGAGTATGTAACTGGGCTTGATGAAATCAGCATTTCTCTTGCTTCCCTGTGCGTAGGGAAGCTCAGTTTTAGTCACAGTAGCTCCCACAAGTGTCTCCTCAGTGTGTTCCCATTTCCTTAGAAACAGTGTCTTTGCTGGGAGAAAAGTGCATTACTGTGCTCTTTCACCGTTCAGCAAATACATGTGTAGAAGCACAGCGCTAGCAGAAACGACCGTTTCTCGACGTTTTCTAACTCAGGGAACAAGTTGCACACTTCTGAGATGCATTTGGGCAACTTTTTCAGAAATGAGTTTTTTGCCTACAGAGACATGCCTATTTGCGCAGTAGTACAGATTCTGAGTATGTAACTGGGCTTGATGAAATCAGCATTTCTCTTGCTTCCCTGTGCGTAGGGAAGCTCAGTTTTAGTCACAGTAGCTCCCACAAGTGTCTCCTCAGTGTGTTCCCATTTCCTTAGAAACAGTGTCTTTGCTGGGAGAAAAGTGCATTACTGTGCTCTTTCACCGTTCAGCAAATACATGTGTAGAAGCACAGCGCTAGCAGAAACGACCGTTTCTCGACGTTTTCTAACTCAGGGAACAAGTTGCACACTTCTGAGATGCATTTGGGCAACTTTTTCAGAAATGAGTTTTTTGCCTACAGAGACATGCCTATTTGCGCAGTAGTACAGATTCTGAGTATGTAACTGGGCTTGAAGAAATCAGCATTTCTCTTGCTTCCCTGTGCGTAGGGAAGCTCAGTTTTAGTCACAGTAGCTCCCACAAGTGTCTCCTCAGTGTGTTCCCATTTCCTTAGAAACAGTGTCTTTGCTGGGAGAAAAGTGCATTACTGTGCTCTTTCACCGTTCAGCAAATACATGTGTAGAAGCACAGCGCCAGCAGAAACGAACGTTTCTCGACATTTTCTAACTCAGGGAACAAGTTGCACACTTCTGAGATGCATTTGGGCAACTTTGTCAGAAATGAGTTTTTTGCCTACAGAGACATGCCTATTTGCGCAGTAGTACAGATTCTGAGTATGTAACTGGGCTTGATGAAATCAGCATTTCTCTTGCTTCCCTGTGCGTAGGGAAGCTCAGTTTTAGTCACAGTAGCTCCCACAAGTGTCTCCTCAGTGTGTTCCCATTTCCTTAGAAACAGTGTCTTTGCTGGGAGAAAAGTGCATTACTGTGCTCTTTCACCGTTCAGCAAATACATGTGTAGAAGCACAGCGCTAGCAGAAACGACCGTTTCTCGACGTTTTCTAACTCAGGGAACAAGTTGCACACTTCTGAGATGCATTTGGGCAACTTTGTCAGAAATGAGTTTTTTGCCTACAGAGACATGCCTATTTGCGCAGTAGTACAGATTCTGAGTATGTAACTGGGCTTGATGAAATCAGCATTTCTCTTGCTTCCCTGTGCGTAGGGAAGCTCAGTTTTAGTCACAGTAGCTCCCACAAGTGTCTCCTCAGTGTGTTCCCATTTCCTTAGAAACAGTGTCTTTGCTGGGAGAAAAGTGCATTACTGTGCTCTTTCACCGTTCAGCAAATACATGTGTAGAAGCACAGCGCCAGCAGAAACGAACGTTTCTCGACATTTTCTAACTCAGGGAACAAGTTGCACACTTCTGAGATGCATTTGGGCAACTTTGTCAGAAATGAGTTTTTTGCCTAAAGAGACATGCCTATTTGCGCAGTAGTACAGACTCTGAGTATGTAACTGGACTTGATGAAATCAGCATTTCTCTTGCTTCCCTGTGCGTAGGGAAGCTCAGTTTTAGTCACAGTAGCTCCCACAAGTGTCTCCTCAGTGTGTTCCCATTTCCTTAGAAACAGTGTATATGCTGGGAGAAAAGTGCATTACTGTGTGCTTTCACCGTTCAGCAAGTACATGTGTAGAAGCACAGCGCTAGCAGAAAAGACCGTTTCTCGACGTTTTCTAACTCAGGGAACAAGTTGCACACTTCTGAGATGCATTTGGGCAACTTTGTCAGAAATGAGTTTTTTGCCTACAGAGACATGCCTATTTGCGCAGTAGTACAGATTCTGAGTATGTAACTGGGCTTGATGAAATCAGCATTTCTCTGGCTTCCCTGTGGGTAGGGAAGCTCAGTTTTAGTCACAGTAGCTCCCACAAGTGTCTCCTCAGTGTGTTCCCATTTCCTTAGAAACAGTGTCTTTGCTGGGAGAAAAGTGCATTACTGTGCGCTTTCTCCGGTCAGCAAATTCATGTGTAGAAGCACAGCGCTAGCAGAAACGACCGTTTCTCGACGTTTTCTAACTCAGGGAACAAGTTGCACACTTCTGAGATGCATTTGGGCAACTTTGTCAGAAATGAGTTTTTTGCCTACAGAGACATGCCTATTTGCGCAGTAGTACAGATTCTGAGTATGTAACTGGGCTTGATGAAATCAGCATTTCTCTTGCTTCCCTGTGCGTAGGGAAGCTCAGTTTTAGTCACAGTAGCTCCCACAAGTGTCTCCTCAGTGTGTTCCCATTTCCTTAGAAACAGTGTATATGCTGGGAGAAAAGTGCATTACTGTGCGCTTTCACCGTTCAGCAAGTACATGTGTAGAAGCACAGCGCTAGCAGAAAAGACCGTTTCTCGACGTTTTCTAACTCAGGGAACAAGTTGCACACTTCTGAGATGCATTTGGGCAACTTTGTCAGAAATGAGTTTTTTGCCTAAAGAGACATGCCTATTTGCGCAGTAGTACAGACTCTGAGTATGTAACTGGACTTGATGAAATCAGCATTTCTCTTGCTTCCCTGTGCGTAGGGAAGCTCAGTTTTAGTCACAGTAGCTCCCACAAGTGTCTCCTCAGTGTGTTCCCATTTCCTTAGAAACAGTGTATATGCTGGGAGAAAAGTGCATTACTGTGTGCTTTCACCGTTCAGCAAGTACATGTGTAGAAGCACAGCGCTAGCAGAAAAGACCGTTTCTCGACGTTTTCTAACTCAGGGAACAAGTTGCACACTTCTGAGATGCATTTGGGCAACTTTGTCAGAAATGAGTTTTTTGCCTACAGAGACATGCCTATTTGCGCAGTAGTACAGATTCTGAGTATGTAACTGGGCTTGATGAAATCAGCATTTCTCTTGCTTCCCTGTGCGTAGGGAAGCTCAGTTTTAGTCACAGTAGCTCCCACAAGTGTCTCCTCAGTGTGTTCCCATTTCCTTAGAAACAGTGTCTTTGCTGGGAGAAAAGTGCATTACTGTGCTCTTTCACCGTTCAGCAAATACATGTGTAGAAGCACAGCGCTAGCAGAAACGACCGTTTCTCGACGTTTTCTAACTCAGGGAACAAGTTGCACACTTCTGAGATGCATTTGGGCAACTTTTTCAGAAATGAGTTTTTTGCCTACAGAGACATGCCTATTTGCGCAGTAGTACAGATTCTGAGTATGTAACTGGGCTTGATGAAATCAGCATTTCTCTTGCTTCCCTGTGCGTAGGGAAGCTCAGTTTTAGTCACAGTAGCTCCCACAAGTGTCTCCTCAGTGTGTTCCCATTTCCTTAGAAACAGTGTCTTTGCTGGGAGAAAAGTGCATTACTGTGCTCTTTCACCGTTCAGCAAATACATGTGTAGAAGCACAGCGCCAGCAGAAACGAACGTTTCTCGACATTTTCTAACTCAGGGAACAAGTTGCACACTTCTGAGATGCATTTGGGCAACTTTGTCAGAAATGAGTTTTTTGCCTACAGAGACATGCCTATTTGCGCAGTAGTACAGATTCTGAGTATGTAACTGGGCTTGATGAAATCAGCATTTCTCTTGCTTCCCTGTGCGTAGGGAAGCTCAGTTTTAGTCACAGTAGCTCCCACAAGTGTCTCCTCAGTGTGTTCCCATTTCCTTAGAAACAGTGTCTTTGCTGGGAGAAAAGTGCATTACTGTGCTCTTTCACCGTTCAGCAAATACATGTGTAGAAGCACAGCGCTAGCAGAAACGAACGTTTCTCGACGTTTTCTAACTCAGGGAACAAGTTGCACACTTCTGAGATGCATTTGGGCAACTTTGTCAGAAATGAGTTTTTTGCCTACAGAGACATGCCTATTTGCGCAGTAGTACAGATTCTGAGTATGTAACTGGGCTTGATGAAATCAGCATTTCTCTTGCTTCCCTGTGCATAGGGAAGCTCAGTTTTAGTCACAGTAGCTCCCACAAGTGTCTCCTCAGTGTGTTCCCATTTCCTTAGAAACAGTGTCTTTGCTGGGAGAAAAGTGCATTACTGTGCTCTTTCACCGTTCAGCAAATACATGTGTAGAAGCACAGCGCCAGCAGAAACGAACGTTTCTCGACATTTTCTAACTCAGGGAACAAGTTGCACACTTCTGAGATGCATTTGGGCAACTTTGTCAGAAATGAGTTTTTTGCCTAAAGAGACATGCCTATTTGCGCAGTAGTACAGACTCTGAGTATGTAACTGGACTTGATGAAATCAGCATTTCTCTTGCTTCCCTGTGCGTAGGGAAGCTCAGTTTTAGTCACAGTAGCTCCCACAAGTGTCTCCTCAGTGTGTTCCCATTTCCTTAGAAACAGTGTATATGCTGGGAGAAAAGTGCATTACTGTGTGCTTTCACCGTTCAGCAAGTACATGTGTAGAAGCACAGCGCTAGCAGAAAAGACCATTTCTCGACGTTTTCTAACTCAGGGAACAAGTTGCACACTTCTGAGATGCATTTCGGCAACTTTGTCAGAAATGAGTTTTTTGCCTACAGAGACATGCCTATTTGCGCAGTAGTACATATTCTGAGTATGTAACTGGGCTTGATGAAATCAGCATTTCTCTGGCTTCCCTGTGGGTAGGGAAGCTCAGTTTTAGTCACAGTAGCTCCCACAAGTGTCTCCTCAGTGTGTTCCCATTTCCTTAGAAACAGTGTCTTCGCTGGGAGAAAAGTGCATTACTGTGCGCTTTCTCCGGTCAGCAAATACATGTGTAGAAGCACAGCGCTAGCAGAAACGACCGTTTCTCGACGTTTCCTAACTCAGGGAACAAGTTGCACACTTCTGAGATGCATTTGGGCAACTTTGTCAGAAATGAGTTTTTTGCCTACAGAGACATGCCTATTTGCGCAGTAGTACAGATTCTGAGTATGTAACTGGGCTTGATGAAATCAGCATTTCTCTTGCTTCCCTGTGCGTAGGGAAGCTCAGTTTTAGTCACAGTAGCTCCCACAAGTGTCTCCTCAGTGTGTTCCCATTTCCTTAGAAACAGTGTATTTGCTGGGAGAAAAGTGCATTACTGTTGCTTTCAAAGTTCAACAAATACATGTGTAGAAGCACAGCGCTAGCAGAAACGAACGTTTCACGACGTTTTCTAACTCAGGGAACAAGTTGCACACTTCTGAGATGCATTTGGGCAACTTTGTCAGAAATGAGTTTTTTGCCTACAGAGACATGCCTATTTGCGCAGTAGTACAGACTCTGAGTATGTAACTGGACTTGATGAAATCAGCATTTCTCTTGCTTCCCTGTGCGTAGGGAAGCTCAGTTTTAGTCACAGTAGCTCCCACAAGTGTCTCCTCAGTGTGTTCCCATTTCCTTAGAAACAGTGTATATGCTGGGAGAAAAGTGCATTACTGTGCGCTTTCACCGTTCAGCAAATACATGTGTAGAAGCACAGCGCTAGCAGAAAAGACCGTTTCTCGACGTTTTCTAACTCAGGGAACAAGTTGCACACTTCTGAGATGCATTTGGGCAACTTTTTCAGAAATGAGTTTTTTGCCTACAGAGACATGCCTATTTGCGCAGTAGTACAGATTCTGAGTATGTAACTGGGCTTGATGAAATCAGCATTTCTCTGGCTTCCCTGTGCGTAGGGAAGCTCAGTTTTAGTCACAGTAGCTCCCACAAGTGTCTCCTCAGTGTGTTCCCATTTCCTTAGAAACAGTGTATTTGCTGGGAGAAAAGTGCATTACTGTGCGCTTTCAACGTTCAGCAAATACATGTGTAGAAGCACAGCGCTAGCAGAAACGAACGTTTCACGACGTTTTCTAACTCAGGGAACAAGTTGCACACTTCTGAGATGCATTTGGGCAACTTTGTCAGAAATGAGTTTTTTGCCTACAGAGACATGCCTATTTGCGCAGTAGTACAGACTCTGAGTATGTAACTCGACTTGATGAAATCAGCATTTCTCTTGCTTCCCTGTGCGTAGGGAAGCTCAGTTTTAGTCACAGTAGCTCCCACAAGTGTCTTCTCAGTGTGTTCCCATTTCCTTAGAAACAGTGTATATGCTGGGAGAAAAGTGCATTACTGTGCGATTTCACCGTTCAGCAAGTACATGTGTAGAAGCACAGCGCTAGCAGAAAAGACCGTTTCTCGACGTTTTCTAACTCAGGGAACAATTTGCACACTTCTGAGATGCATTTGGGCAACTTTGTCAGAAATGAGTTTTTTGCCTACAGAGACATGCTTATTTGCGCAGTAGTACAGATTCTGAGTATGTAACTGGGCTTGATGAAATCAGCATTTCTCTTGCTTCTCTGTGCGTAGGGAAGCTCAGTTTTAGTCACAGTAGCTCCCACAAGTGTCTCCTCAGTGTGTTCCCATTTCCTTAGAAACAGTGTCTTTGCTGGGAGAAAAGTGCATTACTGTGCTCTTTCACCGTTCAGCAAATACATGTGTAGAAGCACAGCGCTAGCAGAAACGACCGTTTTTCGACGTTTTCTAACTCAGGGAACAAGTTGCACACTTCTGAGATGCATTTGGGCAACTTTGTCAGAAATAAGTTTTTTGCCTACAGAGACATGCCTATTTGCGCAGTAGTACAGATTCTGAGTATGTAACTGGGCTTGATGAAATCAGCATTTCTCTTGCCTTACTGTGCATAGGGAAGCTCAGTTTTAGTCACAGTAGCTCCCACAAGTGTCTCCTCAGTGCGTTCCCATTTCCTTAGAAACAGTGTATATGCTGGGAGAAAAGTGCATTACTGTGTGCTTTCACCGTTCAGCAAGTACATGTGTAGAAGCACAGCGCTAGCAGAAACGAACGTTTCTCGACGTTTTCTAACTCAGGGAACAAGTTGCACACTTCTGAGATGCATTTGGGCAACTTTTTCAGAAATGAGTTTTTTGCCTACAGAGACATGCCTATTTGCGCAGTAGTACAGATTCTGAGTATGTAACTGGGCTTGATGAAATCAGCATTTCTCTTGCTTCCCTGTGCGTAGGGAAGCTCAGTTTTAGTCACACTAGCTCCCACAAGTGTCTCCTCAGTGTGTTCCCATTTCCTTAGAAGCAGTGTATATGCTGGGAGAAAAGTGCATTACTGTGCTCTTTCACCGTTCAGCAAATACATGTGTAGAAGCACAGCGCTAGCAGAAACGACCGTTTTTCGACGTTTTCTAACTCAGGGAACAAGTTGCACACTTCTGAGATGCATTTGGGCAACTTTGTCAGAAATAAGTTTTTTGCCTACAGAGACATGCCTATTTGCGCAGTAGTACAGATTCTGAGTATGTAACTGGGCTTGATGAAATCAGCATTTCTCTTGCCTTACTGTGCATAGGGAAGCTCAGTTTTAGTCACAGTAGCTCCCACAAGTGTCTCCTCAGTGCGTTCCCATTTCCTTAGAAACAGTGTATATGCTGGGAGAAAAGTGCATTACTGTGTGCTTTCACCGTTCAGCAAGTACATGTGTAGAAGCACAGCGCTAGCAGAAACGAACGTTTCTCGACGTTTTCTAACTCAGGGAACAAGTTGCACACTTCTGAGATGCATTTGGGCAACTTTTTCAGAAATGAGTTTTTTGCCTACAGAGACATGCCTATTTGCGCAGTAGTACAGATTCTGAGTATGTAACTGGGCTTGATGAAATCAGCATTTCTCTTGCTTCCCTGTGCGTAGGGAAGCTCAGTTTTAGTCACACTAGCTCCCACAAGTGTCTCCTCAGTGTGTTCCCATTTCCTTAGAAGCAGTGTATATGCTGGGAGAAAAGTGCATTACTGTGTGCTTTCACCGTTCAGCAAGTACATGTGTAGAAGCACAGCGCTAGCAGAAAAGACCGTTTCTCGACGTTTTCTAACTCAGGGAACAAGTTGCACACTTCTGAGATGCATTTGGGCAACTTTGTCAGAAATGAGTTTTTTGCCTACAGAGACATGCCTATTTGCGCAGTAGTACAGATTCTGAGTATGTAACTGGGCTTGATGAAATCAGCATTTCTCTTGCTTCCCTGTGCGTAGGGAAGCTCAGTTTTAGTCACAGTAGCTCCCACAAGTGTCTCCTCAGTGTGTTCCCATTTCCTTAGAAACAGTGTATTTGCTGGGAGAAAAGTGCATTACTCTGCGCTTTCACCGTTCAGCAAGTACATGTGTAGAAGCACAGCGCTAGCAGAAAAGACCGTTTCTCAACGTTTTCTAACTCAGGGAACAAGTTGCACATTTCTGAGATGCATTTGGGCAACTTTGTCAGAAATGAGTTTTTTGCCTACAGAGACATGCCTATTCGCGCAGTAGTACAGATTCTGAGTATGTAACTGGGCTTGATGAAATCAGCATTTCTCTTGCCTCCCTGTGCATAGGGAAGCTCAGTTTTAGTCACAGTAGCTCCCACTAGTGTCTCCTCAGTGTGTTCCCATTTCCTTAGGAACAGTGTATATGCTGGGAGAAAAGTGCATTACTGTGTGCTTTCACCGTTCAGCAAGTACATGTGTAGAAGCACAGCGCTAGCAGAAACGAACGTTTCTCGACGTTTTCTAACTCAGGGAACAAGTTGCACACTTCTGAGATGCATTTGGGCAACTTTTTCAGAAATGAGTTTTTTGCCTACAGAGACATGCCTATTTGCGCAGTAGTACAGATTCTGAGTATGTAACTGGGCTTGATGAAATCAGCATTTCTCTTGCTTCCCTGTGCGTAGGGAAGCTCAGTTTTAGTCACAGTAGCTCCCACAAGTGTCTCCTCAGTGTGTTCCCATTTGCTTAGAAACAGTGTATTTGCTGGGAGAAAAGTGCATTACTGTGCGCTTTCACCGTTCAGCAAATACATGTGTAGAAGCACAGCGCTAGCAGAAACGAACGTTTCACGACATTTTCTAACTCAGGGAACAAGTTGCACACTTCTGAGATGCATTTGGGCAACTTTGTCAGAAATGAGTTTTTTGCCTACAGAGACATGCCTATTTGCGCAGTAGTACAGACTCTGAGTATGTAACTGGACTTGATGAAATCAGCATTTCTCTTGCTTCCCTGTGCGTAGGGAAGCTCAGTTTTAGTCACAGTAGCTCCCACAAGTGTCTCCTCAGTGTGTTCCCATTTCCTTAGAAACAGTGTATATGCTGGGAGAAAAGTGCATTACTGTGCGCTTTCACCGTTCAGCAAGTACATGTGTAGAAGCACAGCGCTAGCAGAAAAGACCGTTTCTCGACGTATTCTAACTCAGGGAACAAGTTGCACACTTCTGAGATGCATTTGGGCAACTTTTTCAGAAATGAGTTTTTTGCCTACAGAGACATGCCTATTTGCGCAGTAGTACAGATTCTGAGTATGTAACTGGGCTTGATGAAATCAGCATTTCTCTTGCTTCCCTGTGCGTAGGGAAGCTCAGTTTTAGTCACAGTAGCTCCCACAAGTGTCTCCTCAGTGTGTTCCCATTTCCTTAGAAACAGTGTATTTGCTGGGAGAAAAGTGCATTACTTTGCGCTTTCACCGTTCAGCAAATACATGTGTAGAAGCACAGCGCTAGCAGAAACGAACGTTTCTCGACGTTTTCTAACTCATGGAACAAGTTGCACACTTCTGAGAGGCATTTGGGCAACTTTGTCAGAAATGAGTTTTTTGCCTACAGAGACATGCCTATTTGCGCAGTAGTACAGATTCTGAGTATGTAACTGGGCTTGATGAAATCAGCATTTCTCTTGCTTCCCTGTGCGTAGGGAAGCTCAGTTTTAGTCACAGTAGCTCCCACAAGTGTCTCCTCAGTGTGTTCCCATTTCCTTAGAAACAGTGTATTTGCTGGGACAAAAGTGCATTACTCTGCGCTTTCACCGTTCAGCAAGTACATGTGTAGAAGCACAGCGCTAGCAGAAAAGACCGTTTCTCAACGTTTTCTAACTCAGGGAACAAGTTGCACATTTCTGAGATGCATTTGGGCAACTTTGTCAGAAATGAGTTTTTTGCCTACAGAGACATGCCTATTTGCGCAGTAGTACAGATTCTGAGTATGTAACTGGGCTTGATGAAATCAGCATTTCTCTTGCCTCCCTGTGCATAGGGAAGCTCAGTTTTAGTCACAGTAGCTCCCACTAGTGTCTCCTCAGTGTGTTCCCATTTCCTTAGGAACAGTGTATATGCTGGGAGAAAAGTGCATTACTGTGTGCTTTCACCGTTCAGCAAGTACATGTGTAGAAGCACAGCACTAGCAGAAACGAACGTTTCTCGACGTTTTCTAACTCAGGGAACAAGTTGCACACTTCTGAGATGCATTTGGGCAACTTTTTCAGAAATGAGTTTTTTGCCTACAGAGACATGCTTATTTGCGCAGTAGTACAGATTCTGAGTATGTAACTGGGCTTGATGAAATCAGCATTTCTCTTGCTTCCCTGTGCGTAGGGAAGCTCAGTTTTAGTCACAGTAGCTCCCACAAGTGTCTCCTCAGTGTGTTCCCATTTGCTTAGAAACAGTGTATTTGCTGGGAGAAAAGTGCATTACTGTGCGCTTTCACCGTTCAGCAAATACATGTGTAGAAGCACAGCGCTAGCAGAAACGAACGTTTCACGACATTTTCTAACTCAGGGAACAAGTTGCACACTTCTGAGATGCATTTGGGCAACTTTGTCAGAAATGAGTTTTTTGCCTACAGAGACATGCCTATTTGCGCAGTAGTACAGACTCTGAGTATGTAACTGGACTTGATGAAATCAGCATTTCTCTTGCTTCCCTGTGCGTAGGGAAGCTCAGTTTTAGTCACAGTAGCTCCCACAAGTGTCTCCTCAGTGTGTTCCCATTTCCTTAGAAACAGTGTATATGCTGGGAGAAAAGTGCATTACTGTGCGCTTTCACCGTTCAGCAAGTACATGTGTAGAAGCACAGCGCTAGCAGAAAAGACCGTTTCTCGACGTATTCTAACTCAGGGAACAAGTTGCACACTTCTGAGATGCATTTGGGCAACTTTTTCAGAAATGAGTTTTTTGCCTACAGAGACATGCCTATTTGCGCAGTAGTACAGATTCTGAGTATGTAACTGGGCTTGATGAAATCAGCATTTCTCTTGCTTCCCTGTGCGTAGGGAAGCTCAGTTTTAGTCACAGTAGCTCCCACAAGTGTCTCCTCAGTGTGTTCCCATTTCCTTAGAAACAGTGTATTTGCTGGGAGAAAAGTGCATTACTTTGCGCTTTCACCGTTCAGCAAATACATGTGTAGAAGCACAGCGCTAGCAGAAACGAACGTTTCTCGACGTTTTCTAACTCATGGAACAAGTTGCACACTTCTGAGAGGCATTTGGGCAACTTTGTCAGAAATGAGTTTTTTGCCTACAGAGACATGCCTATTTGCGCAGTAGTACAGATTCTGAGTATGTAACTGGGCTTGATGAAATCAGCATTTCTCTTGCTTCCCTGTGCATTGGGAAGCTCAGTTTTAGTCACTGTAGCTCCCACAAGTGTCTCCTCAGTGTGTTCCCATTTCCTTAGAAACAGTGTATTTGCTGGGAGAAAAGTGCATTACTGTGCGCTTTCACCGTTCAGCAAATACATGTGTAGAAGCACAGCGCTAGCAGAAACGACCGTTTCTCGACGTTTTCTAATTCAGGGAACAAGTTGCACACTTCTGAGATGCATTTGGGCAACTTTGTCAGAAATGAGTTTTTTGCCTAAAGGGACATGCCTATTTGTGCAGTAGTACAGATTCTGAGTATGTAACTGGGCTTGATGAAATCAGCATTTCTCTTGCTTCCCTGTGCGTAGGGAAGCTCAGTTTTAGTCACAGTAGCTCCCACAAGTGTCTCCTCAGTGTTTTCCCATTTCCTTAGAAACAATGTATTTGCTGGGAGAAAAGTGCATTACTGTGCGCTTTCACCGTTCAGCAAATACATGTGTAGAAGCACAGCGCTAGCAGAAACGACCGTTTCTCGACGTTTTCTAACTCAGGGAACAAGTTGCACACTTCTGAGATGCATTTGGGCAACTTTGTCAGAAATGAGTGTTTTGCCTAAAGAGACAGGCCTATTTGCGCAGTAGTACAGATTCTGAGTATGTAACTGGGCTTGATGAAATCAGCATTTCTCTTGCTTCCCTGTGCGTAGGGAAGCTCAGTTTTAGTCACAGTAGCTCCCACAAGTGTCTCCTCAGTGTGTTCCCATTTCCTTAGAAACAGTGTCTTTGCTGGGAGAAAAGTGCATTACTGTGCTCTTTCACCGTTCAGCAAATACATGTGTAGAAGCACAGCGCTAGCAGAAACGACCGTTTCTCGACGTTTTCTAACTCAGGGACCAAGTTGCACACTTCTGAGATGCATTTGGGCAACTTTGTCAGAAATGAGTTTTTTGCCTACAGAGACATGCCTATTTGCCAGTAGTACAGACTCTGAGTATGTAACTGGACTTGATGAAATCAGCATTTCTCTTGCTTCCCTCTGCGTAGGGAAGCTCAGTTTTAGTCACAGTAGCTCCCACAAGTGTCTCCTCAGTGTGTTCCCATTTCCTTAGAAACAGTGTATATGCTGGGAGAAAAGTGCATTACTGTGCGCTTTCACCGTTCAGCAAGTACATGTGTAGAAGCACAGCGCTAGCAGAAAAGACCGTTTCTCGACGTTTTCTAACTCAGGGAACAAGTTGCACACTTCTGAGATGCATTTGGGCAACTTTGTCAGAAATGAGTTTTTTGCTTACAGAGACATGCCTATTTGCGCAGTAGTACAGACTCTGAGTATGTAACTCGACTTGATGAAATCAGCATTTCTCTTGCTTCCCTGTGCGTAGGGAAGCTCAGTTTTAGTCACAGTAGCTCCCACAAGTGTCTTCTCAGTGTGTTCCCATTTCCTTAGAAACAGTGTATATGCTGGGAGAAAAGTGCATTACTGTGCGATTTCACCGTTCAGCAAGTACATGTGTAGAAGCACAGCGCTAGCAGAAAAGACCGTTTCTCGACGTTTTCTAACTCAGGGAACAATTTGCACACTTCTGAGATGCATTTGGGCAACTTTGTCAGAAATGAGTTTTTTGCCTACAGAGACATGCCTATTTGCGCAGTAGTACAGATTCTGAGTATGTAACTGGGCTTGATGAAATCAGCATTTCTCTTGCTTCTCTGTGCGTAGTGAAGCTCAGTTTTAGTCACAGTAGCTCCCACAAGTTTCTCCTCAGTGTGTTCCCATTTCCTTAGAAACAGTGTCTTTGCTGGGAGAAAAGTGCATTACTGTGCTTTTTCACCGTTCAGCAAATACATGTGTAGAAGCACAGCGCTAGCAGAAACGACCGTTTCTCGACGTTTTCTAACTCAGGGAACAAGTTGCACACTTCTGAGATGCATTTGGGCAACTTTGTCAGAAATGAGTTTTTTGCCTACAGAGACATGCCTATTTGCGCAGTAGTACAGATTCTGAGTATGTAACTGGGCTTGATGAAATCAGCATTTCTCTTGCTTCCCTGTGCGTAGGGAAGCTCAGTTTTAGTCACAGTAGCTCCCACAAGTGTCTCCTCAGTGTGTTCCCATTTCCTTAGAAACAGTGTATTTGCTGGGAGAAAAGTGCATTACTGTGTGCTTTCACCGTTCAGCAAGTACATGTGTAGAAGCACAGCGCTAGCAGAAAAGACCGTTTCTCAACGTTTTCTAACTCAGGGAACAAGTTGCACACTTCTGAGATGCATTTGGGCAACTTTGTCAGAAATGAGTTTTTTGCCTACAGAGACATGCCTATTTGCGCAGTAGTACAGATTCTGAGTATGTAACTGGGCTTGATGAAATCAGCATTTCTCTTGCCTTACTGTGCATAGGGAAGCTCAGTTTTAGTCACAGTAGCTCCCACTAGTGTCTCCTCAGTGTGTTCCCATTTCCTTAGAAGCAGTGTATATGCTGGGAGAAAAGTGGATTACTGTGTGCTTTCACCGTTCAGCAAGTACATGTGTAGAAGCGCAGCGCTAGCAGAAACGAACGTTTCTCGACGTTTTCTAACTCAGGGAACAAGTTGCACACTTCTGAGATGCATTTGGGCAACTTTGTTAGAAATGAGTTTTTTGCCTAAAGAGACATGCCTATTTGCGCAGTAGTACAGATTCTGAGTATGTAACTGGGCTTGATGAAATCAGCATTTCTCTTGCTTCTCTGTGCGTAGGGAAGCTCAGTTTTAGTCACATTAGCTCCCACAAGTGTCTACTCAGTGTGTTCCCATTTCCTTAGAAACAGTGTCTTTGCTGGGAGAAAAGTGCATTACTGTGCTCTTTCACCGTTCAGCAAATACATGTGTAGAAGCACAGCGCTAGCAGAAACGACCGTTTCTCGACGTTTTCTAACTCAGGGAACAAGTTGCACACTTCTGAGATGCATTTGGGCAACTTTGTCAGAAATGAGTTTTTTGCCTACAGAGACATGCCTATTTGCGCAGTAGTACAGATTCTGAGTATGTAACTGGGCTTGATGAAATCAGCATTTCTCTTGCTTCCCTGTGGGTAGGGAAGCTCAGTTTTAGTCACAGTAGCTCCCACAAGTGTCTCCTCAGTGTGTTCCCATTTCCTTAGAAACAGTGTATTTGCTGGGAGAAAAGTGCATTACTGTGCGCTTTCACCGTTCAGCAAGTACATGTGTAGAAGCACAGCGCTAGCAGAAAAGACCGTTTCTCAACGTTTTCTAACTCAGGGAACAAGTTGCACATTTCTGAGATGCATTTGGGCAACTTTGTCAGAAATGAGTTTTTTGCCTACAGAGACATGCCTATTTGCGCAGTAGTACAGATTCTGAGTATGTAACTGGGCTTGATGAAATCAGCATTTCTCTTGCCTCCCTGTGCATAGGGAAGCTCAGTTTTAGTCACAGTAGCTCCCACTAGTGTCTCCTCAGTGTGTTCCCATTTCCTTAGGAACAGTGTATATGCTGGGAGAAAAGTGCATTACTGTGTGCTTTCACCGTTCAGCAAGTACATGTGTAGAAGCACAGCGCTAGCAGAAACGAACGTTTCTCGACGTTTTCTAACTCAGGGAACAAGTTGCACACTTCTGAGATGCATTTGGGCAACTTTTTCAGAAATGAGTTTTTTGCCTACAGAGACATGCCTATTTGCGCAGTAGTACAGATTCTGAGTATGTAACTGGGCTTGATGAAATCAGCATTTCTCTTGCTTCCCTGTGCGTAGGGAAGCTCAGTTTTAGTCACAGTAGCTCCCACAAGTGTCTCCTCAGTGTGTTCCCATTTCCTTAGAAACAGTGTCTTTGCTGGGAGAAAAGTGCATTACTGTGCGCTTTCACCGTTCAGCAAATACATGTGTAGAAGCACAGCGCTAGCAGAAACGAACGTTTCATGACGTTTTCTAACTCAGGGAACAAGTTGCACACTTCTGAGATGCATTTGGGCAACTTTGTCAGAAATGAGTTTTTTGCCTACAGAGACATGCCTATTTGCGCAGTAGTACAGACTCTGAGTATGTAACTGGACTTGATGAAATCAGCATTTCTCTTGCTTCCCTGTGCGTAGGGAAGCTCAGTTTTAGTCACAGTAGCTCCCACAAGTGTCTCCTCAGTGTGTTCCCATTTCCTTAGAAACAGTGTATATGCTGGGAGAAAAGTGCATTACTGTGCGCTTTCACCGTTCAGCAAGTACATGTGTAGAAGCACAGCGCTAGCAGAAAAGACCGATTCTCGACGTATTCTAACTCAGGGAACAAGTTGCACACTTCTGAGATGCATTTGGGCAACTTTGTCAGAAATGAGTTTTTTGCCTACAGAGACATGCCTATTTGCGCAGTAGTACAGATTCTGAGTATGTAACTGGGCTTGATGAAATCAGCATTTCTCTTGCTTCTCTGTGTGTAGGGAAGCTCAGTTTTAGTCACAGTAGCTCCCACAAGTGTCTCCTCAGTGTGTTCCCATTTCCTTAGAAACAGTGTCTTTGCTGGGAGAAAAGTGCATTACTGTGCTCTCTCACCGTTCAGCAAATACATGTGTAGAAGCACAGCGCTAGCAGAAAAGACCGTTTCTCGACGTTTTCTAACTCAGGGAACAAGTTGCACACTTCTGAGATGCATTTGGGCAACTTTGTCAGAAATGAGTTTTTTGCCTACAGAGACATGCCTATTTGCGCAGTAGTACAGATTCTGAGTATGTAACTGGGCTTGATGAAATCAGCATTTCTCTTGCTTCCCTGTGCGTAGGGAAGCTCAGTTTTAGTCACAGTAGCTCCCACAAGTGTCTCCTCAGTGTGTTCCCATTTCCTTAGAAACAGTGTATTTGCTGGGAGAAAAGTGCATTACTGTGCGCTTTCACCGTTCAGCAAGTACATGTGTAGAAGCACAGCGCTAGCAGAAAAGACCGTTTCTCAACGTTTTCTAACTCAGGGAACAAGTTGCACATTTCTGAGATGCATTTGGGCAACTTTGTCAGAAATGAGTTTTTTGCCTACAGAGACATGCCTATTTGCGCAGTAGTACAGATTCTGAGTATGTAACTGGGCTTGATGAAATCAGCATTTCTCTTGCCTCCCTGTGCATAGGGAAGCTCAGTTTTAGTCACAGTAGCTCCCACTAGTGTCTCCTCAGTGTGTTCCCATTTCCTTAGGAACAGTGTATATGCTGGGAGAAAAGTGCATTACTGTGTGCTTTCACCGTTCAGCAAGTACATGTGTAGAAGCACAGCGCTAGCAGAAACGAACGTTTCTCGACGTTTTCTAACTCAGGGAACAAGTTGCACACTTCTGAGATGCATTTGGGCAACTTTTTCAGAAATGAGTTTTTTGCCTACAGAGACATGCCTATTTGCGCAGTAGTACAGATTCTGAGTATGTAACTGGGCTTGATGAAATCAGCATTTCTCTTGCTTCCCTGTGCGTAGGGAAGCTCAGTTTTAGTCACAGTAGCTCCCACAAGTGTCTCCTCAGTGTGTTCCCATTTCCTTAGAAACAGTGTATTTGCTGGGAGAAAAGTGCATTACTGTGCGCTTTCACCGTTCAGCAAATACATGTGTAGAAGCACAGCGCTAGCAGAAACGAACGTTTCATGACGTTTTCTAACTCAGGGAACAAGTTGCACACTTCTGAGATGCATTTGGGCAACTTTGTCAGAAATGAGTTTTTTGCCTACAGAGACATGCCTATTTGCGCAGTAGTACAGACTCTGAGTATGTAACTGGACTTGATGAAATCAGCATTTCTCTTGCTTCCCTGTGCGTAGGGAAGCTCAGTTTTAGTCACAGTAGCTCCCACAAGTGTCTCCTCAGTGTGTTCCCATTTCCTTAGAAACAGTGTATATGCTGGGAGAAAAGTGCATTACTGTGCGCTTTCACCGTTCAGCAAGTACATGTGTAGAAGCACAGCGCTAGCAGAAAAGACCGATTCTCGACGTATTCTAACTCAGGGAACAAGTTGCACACTTCTGAGATGCATTTGGGCAACTTTGTCAGAAATGAGTTTTTTGCCTACAGAGACATGCCTATTTGCGCAGTAGTACAGATTCTGAGTATGTAACTGGGCTTGATGAAATCAGCATTTCTCTTGCTTCTCTGTGTGTAGGGAAGCTCAGTTTTAGTCACAGTAGCTCCCACAAGTGTCTCCTCAGTGTGTTCCCATTTCCTTAGAAACAGTGTCTTTGCTGGGAGAAAAGTGCATTACTGTGCTCTCTCACCGTTCAGCAAATACATGTGTAGAAGCACAGCGCTAGCAGAAAAGACCGTTTCTCGACGTTTTCTAACTCAGGGAACAAGTTGCACACTTCTGAGATGCATTTGGGCAACTTTGTCAGAAATGAGTTTTTTGCCTACAGAGACATGCCTATTTGCGCAGTAGTACAGATTCTGAGTATGTAACTGGGCTTGATGAAATCAGCATTTCTCTTGCTTCCCTGTGCGTAGGGAAGCTCAGTTTTAGTCACAGTAGCTCCCACAAGTGTCTCCTCAGTGTGTTCCCATTTCCTTAGAAACAGTGTATTTGCTGGGAGAAAAGTGCATTACTTTGCGCTTTCACCGTTCAGCAAATACATGTGTAGAAGCACAGCGCTAGCAGAAACGAACGTTTCTCGACGTTTTCTAACTCATGGAACAAGTTGCACACTTCTGAGAGGCATTTGGGCAACTTTGTCAGAAATGAGTTTTTTGCCTACAGAGACATGCCTATTTGCGCAGTAGTACAGATTCTGAGTATGTAACTGGGCTTGTGAAATCAGCATTTCTCTTGCTTCCCTGTGCATAGGGAAGCTCAGTTTTAGTCACTGTAGCTCCCACAAGTGTCTCCTCAGTGTGTTCCCATTTCCTTAGAAACAGTGTATTTGCTGGGAGAAAAGTGCATTACTGTGCGCTTTCACCGTTCAGCAAATACATGTGTAGAAGCACAGCGCTAGCAGAAACGACCGTTTCTCGACGTTTTCTAATTCAGGGAACAAGTTGCACACTTCTGAGATGCATTTGGGCAACTTTGTCAGAAATGAGTTTTTTGCCTAAAGGGACATGCCTATTTGTGCAGTAGTACAGATTCTGAGTATGTAACTGGGCTTGATGAAATCAGCATTTCTCTTGCTTCCCTGTGCGTAGGGAAGCTCAGTTTTAGTCACAGTAGCTCCCACAAGTGTCTCCTCAGTGTTTTCCCATTTCCTTAGAAACAATGTATTTGCTGGGAGAAAAGTGCATTACTGTGCGCTTTCACCGTTCAGCAAATACATGTGTAGAAGCACAGCGCTAGCAGAAACGACCGTTTCTCGACG